>NC_048896.1:92099580-92231275 GCF_011077185.1 Oxyura jamaicensis | reverse complement strand
CTCCTCTCCTCTCCTCTCCTCTCCTCTCCTCTCCTCTCCTCTCCTTTGTTGCTTTTTACTTTTATGCATTGCTTCATTCGTAAGATTGTAGTAAGAAGTTAGAATGACAAAAAAGTGAATTAGCAAACATGAATGGTGTTACTTACCTGCAGCAGTGGTTTCCTATAAACTCACAAAACTTTTTAATTTTACTCTCAGTATTCTAGCTGGAGATTATTTAACATGGAAGCACATAAGAAACTACTGGTGTGTATATACATACAATCACATAAAAATAAGCGTGCACTCATGCTGTGAAAATAAAGTTACGTGGGATGGAACTGATGGGAAGAGATTTGTTCAAGAGGTGTTGGTGGAAAGGAGTTCTGTATTGAGTTCTGGAATGGGAACATGGGGTAAAGGAAATACCTTAGAGATAATAAGGAAATAAGCCAGGAAACCTGAACTAGGTGATACAAAAGGATCAAGGCAAGAAAAAGACAATGAGTAAGTAGGAATATGAAATCAAGGAAGCGCAGTGGGGGGGAAAAGACTGATGTAAAGTCAGGACAATAAAGCTGACTGGGCTCTACAGTAATCTCTACTTTCCTATTACTCCCAGTAGAACAAGCAAGGACTGAAAATAAAATTCTAGCATCCTTCCGTCTCTGAAGGTACCACCATAAAAGGATAGCTTCCAGGACAGGAATGCGGAGGCTAGATGGGGAAGATGAAGGACCTTGATTTACACTGTGCTTTTGGCTATAGCTCATGTCATCTTCTTTGGATGAAATGAAAGTGAAAAATACAGGGAGATGTCTCAGCTGTACCTTTTGGGATACACACATATATTTAAGTAACCTCTGCATATGCGTTTGAATGTTTGCAGATTTACTAACGTATGAGAAGGTAAAATAAAACCACAGCAAGTGTACCCTGTTCCAAAATACTTTGCTGTATGAAACACATTTCAGCAATATGAAGGCTTTGATTAACCTTTATTTGGAACATTTTTTATTTTTTTTTTCTATTTGTGACCAATACAGGAGTCTCCAACTCATGCTGGCAACAGGCTGTATCCCTCAATGCACTGTCCAAGAAAGGGACTACACGATGATTTGGTAACATAAAAAAATTTATCGTCCTGACACTGAGTCAATTTACTACCCCTAAAGGACAAAGACATCAGTGAGTTATGCTGGTTAATCAAAATGAGTGTTGATAAAATACCTCATGGTCATATATTCACTATATATGATATATTTTATGGAAACACTGTCTCAGGGCTTTCTGAAAGTTGAAACAGTGAAGAATTCTTAATTATCACCTGCAGCTCAAAGATGAATAGGAAAAAAAAAATCATAAATAGATTTATATAGTGGCTTTAAATCCAGCTAACAATACCTTTTCCAAATATGTAACAATAACAAAGGTTTAGTTCCTTAGATGAAGCTTACATATTGCTTCTTAGTAAAAGTAGCATGGCCCATAGAATTTGTGCAAATGCTGTCTTTGGAGGTTTTCAATCCCCAGGTAGACTATGCAGCAGCAGAGATGATCTCATGTTGGCAATCAACTCATTTCAAGTGGGAAGTTGTGCAAGAGATCTCTAGAGGTCTCCCTCAAGTGAAATTTGTATGGTGTTGGGATTCAGCTAAGAGGGAGATCCCACAGGATCTTATTTATGTCTTTGAGTTTACATGGTTTTGCTTTTATAACAGTTGCTGGATTGTAGAGTTGGATAAACCATGAGTATTTGGCATCTGGTGGATCCACATACATAATAGCAGAAAAAGACTTTCGAAAGACTGATTTTCTTATTTCATATTAGTATTGTCATTATTTCTTCAAAGCAGCTGAGTAAAGGTGGCTTGGTGGTGGGCGGAGTGTATGGAAAGGAAAGGTATAACAGAAAAAAAGTAGATGAATGCAGCTTAACACGTCTGAAAAACTGAACAAGAAAATATATTTATGAAACAATCTCAATTCTTTTGAAGATACAGTTTTTTGAAACAAGACTTTGAAGGAACACAAGCAGTAAGAGAAAATATCTGATTGTATATAAATGTACATACATACATACACGTAAATATGAAACACTATATCCTGCATAAACAGAAAGATGTTATCTACAAGTTCATTTGTGAAGAAAAATCACACTCCACTTGTTTTTATTAGAATATATTCATGGAAACAAGAAATATACACAGCCTTTATATGTCTACATTTAGTAGGTTAAAATTTTGACAGGTCAGACTTTTATCCTTATTAAGAAGCATTTTAGCTACAAGGAACATGTTCTTGTGCTTTATCAGGTAACAAATATTCATGAATTTCTGAAGATTACATTTACTGAAATTCCTCATTAGAAGAGTTCTCTGTAAAGAAAAGCATTTCTAATACAAAATAGTGTTAAGCCATTTAATTCCATGAGAACAAAGCAGAGTATTAAAAATTCAAGATTAAGGCTTGAAACAAATTTGATTATAGAAAGATATTTTAGATTTGACAAAAATACTAATGAATATACTTCATTACATACTGTATGTATTTTAAAAATAGTAATCACTCTAAAATCCAAAGCTCATCTGCTACTGCAACATCTATGGCTTCAATCCAGATAGTTTCTCTATTCCATGTTAAACGATACGGGAAGTAACTGGGAATATGAGGAAATTGGCTTTCTGATACAAACTGCACCAGCCCTGCAATAATTAACAAGGCCTAGAGACCACTGTAACACCCCCTAAGGTATGGTCCTGAAGGACTATGCCTATAAAAATTGCTATAAGGAAAGAGAAAACTTCCTTGGTATCTCACATTCCCTTACTATTCTGTCTTACTTCCTTTAAAGGAGGTGGTTTGCAACAAGTTTCACCATTTTGTATTAAACAAGAATCCTTTCCCCCATGGCATTTGCAGTTGGCTTCCTTAGTTCCCAGCACAGATTTGCTAATATGTATACCCTGTGGCTTTAAATGAAAATCAGTTTTTATTTATTTATTTATTTATTTTCTCACATGGGAATTTGGAGAAATTCAGATACCGACAAATGTAACACACAATGGGAAATTTTGGACTCTGTTTCTTTTGCACAAGTACATCTTTTAGCTCTCACAATTATTTCACTTCCTCGTTTGAATAGTGGTGAGACTTAATCTCACTTCTAAAGTCCTATCAGATGATGCTTTTGCAGATATTAAAAGAATAACAACTTCAGTTCAGACTCATCAGTTTCTTTTACTTTAATTATAGTTCTTGACAACCTGAGTTGCAAATGAATAACACACACATAGAAACACTCTCAGACAAGAAGACGTACCCTCAAGGGAAAACATCAACATGTTTTCCCAGCCTGAGTGGAATTAATTTCAAATACTGAACAAAACAGCTTATAACAAAGGATTTAAAACTTATTATAGGGACATATTTCCATTAAATGCAGGAGGTCATAATAACCTTTAGGAAGGGATCAGACTGAGATGGGATGGCTAACAGTTGCCTTGTATCTTTTATCACTGAAATGCTTCTTCCACACTTTAACATACTATTTTTACTATTATTATTGCTATTATTATTTATGAACCTTACAGATAAAAGGAAAAAATGTCTGTTCTCGCATCACATCATTAATCCTAATTAACTGATAAGTAGCTTCATCAACAAAGAAGTTTGATTTACGAGTATCAATTTCTGATCCTGATCCAAAATTCTGCAGAAACATTATCATCCTTTTTCATATCTACATTGCAAATGTCAAAAAAAAAAAAAAAGGTTTTAGTTTTATTAAGTCAGATGGGATGTTATACATTTCACCATTCCTTGGCTATGACAGGTAACAAGCAAATAAGGTTTAGCTGTTGACCCATCAAACTGATCCACTACAGCAATAGGATGTCTTTGGGTCAGATGCGTGGCTGTGTTCGGGTCTCAAACTTTTATGGTATGCGTCACCTTGGCATTTTGGTATGCCCTTTTAAAGTTGTTTCTTAAGATACATCAGTTTTTACCTTCTGTAGGTAAAATGTCTTTACCTTAGGTCTTTACCCGTAGAACATGGAATGTATTTGAGCATTTGGTGGTAATCTTCTCAGTTTTTCACAAACTTGCTGTATTCAAACTTCATACATGGCAGCCACTGGTACCTTAATGGTTCCTGTCCATTCCTAATCATCCTATGTTCATCTTTTTAAGCAAGAAATAAAGTGCTTTGGCTTTTTGTCCAACAGATCTTTGATGTCAAACTGAGTGTGGACCCATTTTGTCTCCTTGATTATTAGTGCCTGGGTGCAAGTGATCAAATCAATGACCTGACGTGTGTTTACATGGCTTTCTTATACAGATGGGCTTCTCTTAAGAAAAAATAAAAAAATCAAAGTCTTCATTTAATGTCTCTTTGCATTCATTTAATTAATCTTAGTATATTCCTTGGAACCCTTGGAAGATTTCCTTCCTTGCTTGCATGTATATACATTTTTAAAATCTTTTCAGTTAGGTATATTCTTTCTCTGCTTTTGTTCACTGTTTTAGGCAAGCAATGTATGCTATTGTATGTTCACAAATCAGACTTATCTTTTTTGCTCTTCCCTTAATTTTCTTGTTATCAACTACAGTTATTATACTAAGTAGGCCAAAAAAAAAAAAAAATCAGATGTAAGCAGTGCTAGCCCAAAATACCATCTTGGATATTATCTGCTACCTAGTCTATTGAACTGTTTTCTCATTATCATGATCAAATCTACCACATTTCTTGTGTTGTTACTGGAAATTATCCTTGTCCATCCTCAGTCTTCCAGAAGTTAATTGTGCTACATTCATATGTTTCTATTCCAATAAAAGACAACTTATTTCTCTTTGGGAGCTCTCAGAACTGCTACTACAAATGTAATATATTTCATATTTAAGGACATAGCCTGTGAACATCCTTTTCTTAATCAAAATGACCAAGCTTGCTTAGAGGCTTCTTAAGGCCTGGTAGTCACAGGAGTTCAAAATATATTCCTACTTTATTTGGCAAAAACAACTGTGGTGCAATAGTCAGGTCATAGGATACCAAAACTGTGAATTAACTAAATTCTACATGGTACATATTACCATAAAAGGCTTTAAAAGTTCGAATCTTCTTTTCTCTTTGGCAGACTAGTAGAAATACATGTTGGAAATTGGAAAGTAGACCATATAGTAGAAAGCCTTTTGAGCAGGTCATGCTGCTTAGAATGGCATATCATAATCTATTCCTTTATAAAAAGGGCATCAGAAGTATCCCCTCTATCTTCATGGACAAATGGCTTGAAATCAAGACCACGTAACAAGAAATTAGTTAGACATATGTTAAATTCAATTCTGAACTGATTTTCACAGCACTATCATCACTTTGCATTACTCAGCTACAGCTTAGTTTTGCATTGTGTTTCTGAGGTTATATATCATCTCTAACAATCACAATAACTCTTCATTTAGTCAACTGGACTAGCCAATTGAGTTTTTAAATTCACAAATACACTGCTTTAAAGTAGAATCTGCAGATACTAGACTGATAAAAGCTTTGGAGGTCAAGAAAAAAGAAAACACCTGACCTCTGTTAGGGGAAGTGACTAGTACAAAACATTAGTCACACACTTTCTTTTTTTGATAGCAGAAACGGAGAGAAAAACAAAGAGCACACAAATAAAGGAAGGAGTACACATTAATCATTACTAAGACTTAAAAAAACAATCATGATTAGATTACAATTTATATGATCCTTGTAGCAACAAAAAGCCCAGGGGAAAAGGTCAATGTTAACTCTGTGTGCTTTTAATACATACTCTTTAAGAGAGATTTAAGGAGCATTCATTTTTCATCTTCCAAAAGATAGAATCTTATGCTAGCACTCTTTGCTGGTATATGAATAGCTGCACATTTTCCAAACAGTTATATTTAATGGAGTGAAGCTTAGCAGCATATACTTCTTTTTTTCTTCTTCTATTTTTTTTTTTTCCAGTACACAGCTAGGTTACTAAGAACATCCCAATGGATAATATAAACAATTATGTTTACTCTCAAACCTGGTTTTCCAGAATTTGGATGATAAAAATCCCATTTACAATAAATGAGAATGAATATCCCAGTTTAAGCCCTTCAGTTTCAAACAAACAGCTTCTTGGGAAGTTGTTTGAAAAATTATGCTTTAGCTTGTAAGGGTTTCATTGTCTAAAAATGTACATTCTTTTAAAGCATCACCTCTTTGCAATGTTATTGATACTTTCTGGAACTTTAAAGTGTGCTCTGTAAATAAATCTATGCCCAGAATTTTTATATTTCCCTCACTTGTTCTTTCAGCACAGTTGTCAGCCCTCAATTTCAGTGTGAAAAAACATAGTTCTTTCCTGACCTTTTTCAAATACTGCTGAAGGTGCCCCCCCCTCTGGCTGACTCTATTTAAGGGTGAGTCCAGAGGGCTGGATTCTGTAAAGCTTATGGAACAAATTCAGCACTGGTGGACAAGTGTAATTCCAGTTATAGTCATTGGAATTTCTCCTGCTTCCTTCAGTGCTTTTGTTTTTAGGTGCTGTTCCAAACCATTCCTAAATTACTACTCTGAAGTCTATCAACCAAAATTATGCCCAATCTGACATCCATCAGCTTTTAATGGCGATGGAACTTTCTAGCCTGTCTGGTTTTCACCAAAAGGTGCCAAAACTCATCCCCTTTCCCAGTCAGCAAACCCCTTAGGGCTTGCGTGCCTAACCTGTGCTATGGGAGCAAGTGAGAGGAACCACCAGACAGCGGGGTTACTCATCGTGGAAGAGTCCCTGTTTCCTTGACCAAGCATAGCTCCTTCAGCACACGCTTTCCTCTCTCTTCACCTCTACGCTACGGCGCAGTATTTCTCTTGCTCTCTCTCTCACTATCTCTTTTCTGTATCTCTCGGAAATCAGACTGGAGTTCAGAGCACTTTCACTACCTTTTATGAGGTAGAGTGCGATGTCATAGATGGGGGCAGGGCTAGTCAACTTTCTACCCACCCACCCACCTGTGCTGAGGGAGCTACGCTTGAGACCGGAAGCGGTGACTCCTCAACGGTGAGTAACCTCCTCTCATCTCTAATTCTCTCTAAAGGTCTGTGGGTGGAGGGAAAAGATGTGAGAATGGTTTTGTTGGTTGTTTTTTTATTATTAGTTTTTATATTTTTGTTAACCAGTGTGCTCACAGAATGAATTGCATGTATTGTTGTAGTCAACTATGAAGAATGGTTTCCTTCTCATTCTGAATTCCCAGAGACAATGGCATCTGTAAAACAAGGATCACATTTTTCTGTGGAGGTGATCTATATATTTACTGGTGGTTAAACCAAACCTTCTATGTTGTTTATCTTGCATTGTGAAAAGGCATTCTTTAATCCCCTTCAACTCAGTTACTACATTTCCATTAATTTAATTGCAATAGCGCTCGGTCTTAATTTTTCTAAAGTACATTGTGATTAAAGATAGATGCTGGTGTTTATATATTTATCATCATTAACTGTGGATAATGCTAGTTTCTACAGGACAGGATTTTTATTTTCCATGTTTTCTGTTACTGCTTTTATTTGCTTAATCCAGAATGTTTATGAAGCTATATATTGACAATAGGCCAATTATAAGGCATGTCTTGTAGATTAAATACAATTCAGAGGTAATTTATAAGCAGGAAATCAAACCCCAAGAGATGTAATTGAGACTTAACCTTGGAAATTACAAATCAAAGCTTTTGATTTTTTTTGTGTTATTAAATTGATATGGACAGGGTAATTGCTATCTGGATTTCTTGATGTTTTTCTTGTGTCACTATCTATACACTACTATTTTACTTTAAAGTCCTGTCTTGTTACCTGTTTCTCTTTGCCCAAATTATTTCTGCTTCACTGTTTTAATATCCCTCAGCATTTAAAAAAGACAAGATGGACTATGAAGATCTTCCTTTCTTGTTCTGCCTCTTGGGTATCTATTAAAGTTGTCGAGATGTCAGAGCTCAAATGCTAAAGGGCAGAAGAAGGGCCATATGAAGATTTTGGCCCCTAGGGATACCACAGATCTCACTGTTCTTGTTCATTTAATGCTCTTTACCAGCTCCATGTGGGGCCTTGTCATATCACAGTGAAAGGCACTAAAAAGACAGTAATGCATACTCTATAAATCAAAGGGAGTACAATCACGGGCTTTTCAGCAGAGGTGGTCTTATAGCCTGATTGATGAAATACTTTATTTTCAGGTGACTAGGTGGCTTTGAGAAATTGGGTGTAGGAAGCAGAGCCTTCCATCTTCTAGTCACTGGCATGTATTGGGAATTTGTCAGTAGTGATGGATAGGTATTCCCTCCAATGACTCAGCGATGCTCTTTTTATGAATGCACAGGAGATCTGAATGAAATTCTGGGAAAGTCTTGTTTACAAAGCTAACAGAACTTTCACGAATGATTGTTTCCCTTCCTGCTAGAGAGAAAAATAACAACCAAGAAGATAAAAATTGGTTCCCCAACAGGTGACAGCTTTTCTGGCTTTGAATAACATGTTCAAGGAGTGTTATTGTTACTGCTTATTCCTTTTAGTGAACCAAGCATTGAAGTCTCCAAATCTTCCTTTGCAAAGTCAAGAACTTGTCTAGCAAATGTAGCTTCCCTGGCAAACTTTGATCTTTTAAATAGAAAAGGAAAGCAGGTTAGTCAATTTAATGTTTTATTGGGAAATCTTTATAGGAAGTGCTGTTGTTAAAGAGAGTTTGAGGTTTGTTCTTCTCATAGGCAAATGCTCTGAGGTAAAATTTAATTTAGATCCTAAGCACGTCCTTTGCTGATGAGTTTACAAAATTGTTTTTTCATGTAATTATTCTTGCATAATGCAAGAGACTTTAATTTTTGCACAGAATTGGCAAAGCATAAGGACCAACTGAACAGTGCCCCTAATCTCACTGATGTGAAAGCATATTGGTAGTACAGAGAGATAAATTCTTTTTAAAAGTGATATAAGGATTGGGAACAGGAAATCAGAATTGGTATCATTCAGTAATTAAGGTGAATTAGAGATACTGATCATCACTGGGGGGATATAATGAAACAGAGATGTCAGTGGATTGCTTTAAATCCAGAGAAAATTGCTCTCTAAATTTATCTTGTAAGATGAGCAAATCAGCAGTTAGTTGACTTATGTATAGGGGGGAAACGTGTAGAGGGAATGATATGCAAAATGACATAAAGTGTTGAGCTAATTAACCTGGAATCTGCCTGTGCAAAATCTAATACCAATTTTTTGTCATGCAACCCCAGGATATGGGTTTGCCTGAGTAACCAGATACTGTGAGAATAAATAGCCTAATTTTACATTTACCGAGCTAATTCCCCTCTCAAATTATTTTACTGGCAGATATAATTTTAAAAAAATAATTAAAATGTCTAGAATACACAGGTTCCTGCATTTTCAACGTTGTCTTAAAGATGTATTTTGTCACCTGCAATGTTTCTTTTAACTTTATATTATTTACAAATATATATACATTAAAGTAAAATATAATCAAGCCTAATTTTCAGGTGATTTCACTTAGTGTATAATATGGAAACTTCGGAAAACAAATATCTGAGCAATTTGTTCCAATATATGCTAATTTAAATTTGTTAGATCTTAAGTGTTATGTAAACTTTAATCTATTTTATAGCACTTTATTTATAAAAATAAAGATGTCTTTAAAATTGCCTTAGTTTAGGTAGCTAACAACATGATCTGTTAGTGGCTTAAATAAAAAGCAGTAATTAGTAAATTTATACCTTTATATTTTAGCAGGTCAGTATTGAAATTACAGGCTTGTTCCTCGGTCATTATTGGCAAAGGTGTGAACAATACCTTAATAATGTAGATCATATATAGGATCAAACGTTTTCTTAGTATGATTAAGATAAGTGTAATTCCCAAATTTTCTGTATTTTACAGGCTGATTTCTCTCAAGCTGAATTAAAACTTTGTGGGTTGGTTCTTACCTTCTTCTTCTATATGAGAAGTGAGGGAGAGCTGTGAAATGCACCATCTGTTCACAAATGGTGTCAGCTGGCAGATAGATGCTCATCACCCTGCCCTCTCTTACTGCAGTTTTAGGCTGGTTTGACTCAAAATGAATTACTTTTGGTTTAATCTTGTTTAAGCAAAAGAAGTCACAATGATAGTGCATGAGCATTCTAGAGGACTCTTCATGTTGATTTAAACTGCAATCCTCTTAAACTTTGACCTCAGCTCATTTGAATTGTCAACAAAAATGCTCAACAGCACTTTGAGTATAGGGTTTCAGATGAAACTAGGACTGCCTTAACACTCAAGACTTTTTGTTCCTGGGACAGTTCCATCTCAAAGACATTAAACATGATTCTGATCAATCATAATCCTTTGAATATTTATCCATCCCGAGTGTCTCAAAGCAAACACAACAGAGTATCCTTGATCTGTAGGATCAGGATGAGTTTGAAACAGAGTTGAGTCCTCCAAGACTTCGACAAATTTCAAGACCACCTCTGTCTTCCATTCTACATCTTCCATACATTACAAGAGTAATAATGTAATGAAAATTGAGTATATTAGTATTAAATATATATACATATATATTCTGCTTGAATTATGAGAAGGTTTTGACTATTCTCTCTATTGTTTTGTGGAGAGTAATTCATCTAGCCAAGTGTAAACAACTGTATCTAAGTTCCTTACTCCAGACTTCCTTTATAATTGATCTTAGGGTAGATACTAAACTAATTTGATTAGTTACATCTTAAAAAAATGACAGAGGCATAGGCAGGTGAACTGAACTACACAGAGAAGCACAGTCAGGATGTTGATGTTTATTGTTGGGCTCATTTGAGGGTATGCATTCATATGTAAGTGATGTCAACTTTCTGTGAATTCAGCTGCTGCAGAAAGAAACTTTTTTTTTTTTTTTTTTTTTTTTTTTTTTTTTTTGAGAAAAAAAATTTTTTTTTTTTTTTTTTTTTTTTTTTTTTTTTCCTGGACAGAAATATTTTAATTGTTTTGTAAGGAACATTTAACTAAATAAAGTAGCTTTTTTTTTCAGGCTCCAAGTTCATTAGTTTTTTAGAATGGGAAGTTGACTATGTGATTTCCCCCATTTGATGCTTTTGGGCATCAAAAGGGAAGAATTAAGAAAAACAATCACAGAAGTATTCATTAAGTATGTTTAAATTCTTGGGCTACTAAGCCAAAAAATAAACACAGTTTTTCAGACATGTTCAGCATCTAGGCCTGGATTAATTATGTTGTCTTTACTATTAAAGTTCCATTTAAGATCTTTTAAGTATAATTAGGGAGGAGAGGTATTCTGACCCTTCTTCATAGAAAATGAACCTATGAAACATCTCAGGTGCTCTGTGGTTCCTTGTGGTCCTCTCTACCAAGCACATAAGAAGGCTGGAATGCTTTGATCCAACACCTGGAACTACATAGTATGAGCACAGGATAAGGATTAATTTATAGAAATGAAAACTCTTTAAACTTTGCCTAGGTCATTGTACACATTATCGCAATAATTTTTATAAGCAGCCCTATTTTTCATGCTTGCATTATTAGAGAAACTGGTCAATTACAGACATCTGAAAAAATGCTTCTGGGTATTCCAGTTCTAGTCTGATTCTTGGATCCTGATTAATATTAAAAGACATTCAGTGACAATTTTTGATGACAAGTAGGTACAGACAACTCCATAGACAATCATGACTAATGTTCAATATTTGTTAGGCAAGAACCATGTAAGAAAAGAGGCAGTGTGCAAATGCATTTTCGTTTCACCATTCATTAAATCACTGCTGAAATTATAACTTCATCTTCTCTGCATAAGATCTGTATTAGAGGGAAGACAGGGCTGAACTTGTTTTTGTGTAGCAATGATAGCCCTCGGATGAAAAGCATATAAACTGTTTGGGGTATGTGAATCACTGATGTTGTAACTACTGCATTTCTTGTTCAGGCACAATGCTATCTAAAGCACTGAATCTCAAAAGAAAACTTAGGCCAAGTAAAATAGGATTCCTAAAATAACATGAATATTTTCTGAAGAAATTGGTATCATTCTTAACCAACTTGAGTGACCTGTTACATATTTGTCAGTAATTATTGGTGATTTTTTTTTTTTTACCTCCTTTTACAGTTACTCTGTTTTTTCCTTTGGATGAAACACTTGCTCTTATAAAAGTGAAACTGAGGTCACCAGAATCATCTATATTTCTGTAGCAGATAGACAAAGGCCAGATATTGTTATCTACAGCTACCTAGCAGGAGGATGTGGAAGAACCAGATTTCTCAAAGGTGGATGGTGACAGGACAAGACACAACAGACAGAAGTCTGAACATGGGAGATTCTAGTTAGATATAAGGAAAAACAGTTAACTCTGAGGGCAGTCAAATTCAAGCACAGTGTGTAGCTTTCAGTCAAGAGAGGCAGGAGTCTATCCATCTTTGGAGGTACTCAGAATTTGAGCAAAGTATTAAAAAATCTCATCTAATTCAACTTGCTTTGTACGGGGTATTGGGCTAGATAACCCCCAAAAGTTCTTTTCATCATAAAGTGTTCTTTGATTGTATGAATATTTGCATAGTTGTATGTGAGCAATAAAAATGAGCCTTTACAACTCAGAGCAAAATTCTACTCATTTTGATTTATTATTTGCTGTCATCTTTGCTTGTTCTTTCCTTGTGCACTGCAGCATCATTTATGATTTGTCTCTGTTTTATTCTGGTTTCATTTGTTTGCAATCTCCAACAATTCTTTCCTGTTCCTGAATTATTATTGTTATTTTATTTTTCAATAATATTTAATGTTAGCTAAAGCTAAGCACACAATGAACAAATACATTCACAAATGATGTATTCACTGTTTTACCAGGAAAAAAAAAAAGTAATGAACACTTATTTGTTCATGTTGTTTAACCATTGATTAAATTGCTTAGACAAATAGAACAGTTAATTCAAATACATTATTCACAATTAAAATGTCAGAATTTCCTCTACAAATAATTTGCCATATATTATTAAGTCCATTCTTTCAGTGCTAGGGCTTTTCCTAAAAGCTGAAATGTGTCTCTTTCTTGAAAAATACTTAAATTTTGTTTCTTATTTTGTTGCATACTGTTGTTAAAGTTGTAAAAGGTGCTCAGGGAATCAAATAAAGGAATGTTTCCATCACTGAGTTGAGCCACATTTCCTCAACTCCAAGGAAGTAAAAGCCTTTTAGCACCTCAGAAATGATCAATATCTTGAATGAGCAAACCTTTTATATGCTTCTATGAGATGTAAAATATGCATGAAGAGCAGCAGGTACAGATTAGGAAGCAATGAACAACGTCCTGGTAGTATCTTCCTACAGAAAAAAAAAATGTTTTATTCATTTTGACTCTGTTTGATGCATGCTTTCTAAGCTCTTTCCCAAAAAACAGCTTGCTACACCTGTAGAGCAGCTATCTTCAAAGTCTCTCTGTGCTGAGATGGGCAAACGTACCTTTACAGGTACAAACTTAGCTGAAGGAGGAATTTTGTCTCAAAATGTGATAGATCCTCACGGTAGAAGACACATAGATAACTCACATACAGCTACCGTTCTGACATTCTTACAAATTAAAAAATAAATTGGGAAAATATCACATTTTTCAGCTTTTCAGTCTTAAATCCTACGTTATCCTGCTTTGCTTTTAGTTTTCATTGTGACAAAATCAGGAGAAATAGTAGTAGATACCACATTCCCATGTAAGGAATGTAGTTCTTCTATGCTTTATTAATTATTTGTTTATCCAGTCTCCTGCATTTCATCATTGAGAGTACAATTTCCAGCTAGCCAGGCATGTTTTGGACTTCCTTGCGGTAAGACTGTAAGAAAGACATACTTTCTTGTTATATTCTCTAGATAAACAACAAAAAGTTTGCTTCCAAAATTCAGTTTGAAGGATCACAGAGTATTTGGGGCTTTTAAAAATAATAACTATCATTAAATTGCATACAGGTCAGAGGTCAGTAGCACAGACTAGTTAGATATCCCATATTTCCTATTTCGGATTTAACTGCAATTGTATGTAAAAGAAATTTGTATAGGGATGCATTTCATGGAGTCATGACTGCACCTTTCAATCTGTGACATCAGGTTCACATCACTTCATATTTTGTGTAGGCTTCTGGCATGTGAATCCCAGTGTAAAATGGTGTATAGAGTCCTGGTGGTACACTGACCACTTACCCAAAGTTTTGCACTGACTTTTTTATTGTGTCTGATAATGAGTTTCAGCAGACCTCTTATTCTAGTCTTCTTTAGTAAGCCTCCTGTCAATATCACAAAACCTTTGACAGGATAGGCTAACTGAAACCATATCTAGTATAGTTTTTACTTCAATTTTGTTGCAGAACTTTTTTCTTCTCCTTGAAGATTAGGTAGGATCCTGTCTTGAAATCAGTCACATGAATGTCTGTTTCCTGTTAACCATCCAGGAATTCACACCCAACCATTCCATGGAACAGAATGATTTTAAAGATGTAAATGTGGTTACACTCATTTTGCTAGAATTAGTAACACATCTTTGAAGGCTATTAAAGAATCATATTTTTTGTTCACAATTATTCTCAGGGCATTTCTGTTATAGGCATTATAACAATAAATAGTTCTACACAGAATTAAGCAGAAGATTTAGAAGAAGGAAATGTTGAGCCCTCATGACAGGAGACTCCTTAACCATTTTTGTCAATTATAGGTTAATGGTAGAAAGTGTATCTTCCTCCATCTTCAACCTTAGCAAAGAAAAAAGTGTAGGATACATAATCATAGTGCTGGAAAAGTCCTTGGGTGAAATGCTTTTTTCATCTACAAAACTCCTTTGATTTCATGAACAAGATTTCTTACTTGGTCTGTGGAGTTGTTCCAGATGTTTGGGCATTCAGACTGTCTAATATCCTAATGCAGTAACAGAATCTGAAAGTTTTGAGGCAGTGTTATGGCATGAAAATGGCTGATAAAGCAAGCTAATTTAAAAAATTCAACCCCAGAGATGAATGCTTGCCCTTACAGCATTTCTGGTATGTGATATGAACTGTACCATTTTAGCATCTTTTCCCTGCTGTGCAGTGACAGATAATGAGCAGAAGAAAAAATTGATGGGTCCGAGAAATTTTTCTTTTTTGACAAACATACAGACTAATGTGTTAGAATTGTTCTTGGTAGCCCTCCATAGTCAGAAAAAATAAAATAAACACTTTGGCAGCATTTACAATTGGGTTACTACAGTCTTACTTATTTACACTAGGTTACTGGAAACACCCAGTAAGCAATTGAAGTGCATACATAACTTCTTAGAGCTGGCTGGACAGCAGAATTGTAGATTCCTAATATCTCTAGTGCTATACTACATTCTTGGTCCAAAGACAACCAGGTTCAGCACACTTTTTTGCTTGCAACTCCCAGATCTGAGGATACTTACAGGATTACCAGACTGTAACTTGTGAGTGAGACCTGCATTGGTAAGGGGAGAAGAGAAAGCAGAGCAGAGCAAAGTAAGCATACAATGCATGCTTGTAAATAATCGTGATTTTGATGCCCATGTTTCAGTCTCTCAACTGGGAAGGCAATTTTATTTTATCTCCAAAAAATATTTTTTTCTGTACTCTCTGGAAATCACTATGAAATTTAAGCCCCGTGTCTGCTAGCTGAGTGTTTGAGTTGGTGCATGGTGCTAACTTTGAAACTTTGGGTGCTAACTGTGAAACAAACAGTGTGCAGGGCTCCTATTGTTTCAGCAAAGTAGCCTTTAAGTCTAGGATAATAAAAAAATATATCTTTTTGTAGGACTGCTAGATGTATTTGAGGACATGGAGGTTGTATTTCTTAGCTTTATAGAGTTACTATTCTTATTTTATCATAAACTTTGAATACTGTTAATTCTACAAAACTCTTTGCTTAAAGAATGAAGTATGTCCCACAATTTTAGTAATATCGAGCACTGAGTTATCTTTAGTGATTATAGGCATATCTACATATTTTATTTTATTTTTTAATTTCATATTAAGCATTCTCTTCAAAGCAAATTAATTGGGATATCATTTTGTCTTATACCCTTTTGCTTTTAAAATAGGCTGGAATAAGTAAATCAACTGTGTAAATGCATCTCTGCAAATTGTCTAAATTATATTTGCATGTGCTATCCTTTATTCTGAATGTTCAGAGTATTTTTTTATACGTATAGGCTTTTTAAACTTGTATAATGGAGTTGACCTTGTAAAGTAACTCTGTGAACTCTGTGTTTTCAAAGGGCAATGGTTCATAAAAGACAGACGATATCTATAGTTCTAAATATATATGTGCGCTTTCTGTTGTGCTAACAGTCAGCCTCTGTTAAATGCAACAAAATGGATTTGGGAGTCCTTATAGTTTACTTACCTGTAATAGAAAAAATGTAGATGAGGACAGCTGTTCAGTGGATGGGCCAGTTATAAAACAGCTACCCCCAGAACTAATTAAATATTCAGCATGTCTGAAGGAGTAAGTTAATCACAATCCAATGTGAAAATTCATAGTTAGGTAAAGAGGAGCATAATATCATTTTCGTTGTGTACCCACATATCCCTTTTTAACCCCATTGTGACCACTTTAAATCCCAAATTATTACTTTTTGCCTGATGTAGAATTTCAAATGCATATGATAGTTTTCTCACAATAGACTCACATTGAGTAAAATCCTTATGCACATCTTCAAGTGACTGACTGAAATATGGCTTCAGGCATTGGGTAGTAGTGCTGATAAATAGCAGATGTCTCCCACCATAGGGATGAGTGCATCTGAATAGCGAATAGGCCATTCTTGCATTGGCTGTCACTAATAGTATCATGTTTTATGCATGCACTGTGCTACAGAAGTGTAAGATGAATATTATGAATAAGAGCTTTTTCTTTTATTTTTATATATATTTTACTTACGTATGTAGGACTAGATTTATTATTAAGTACAACTGAAAGGAAAATGTTCTATTGTACAGACTGTCATCTGGAAAAATGTTATTTCTGTTTCACCCTCCAGATTCATAATTGTTTCATGTAACCTTAGTTGCTCTAGAGGCTATTAACTGACTTTTGGATTATAGTAACAGAACCTATAGCTGTCCACAAAATTTGCTTCAAAAAGGAGGAGGAGCAGGGAATGCACCTAGAATTCTCAGATAGCCTTAATGGCTTGACAATGCCAAAATTATCTTCTAAAGGTATAAAATCAAGTCTTAGCCAAAAGTACTCAAACGGTTGTATGTTCTTTTCCAATGTAGAATCATAGAATGATCTAGGTTGGAAAGACCTTTAAGATCAACCGCTGCCCAGGGAAGTGGTTGAGTCACCATCCCTGGAGGTCTTTAAAAGACGTTTAGATGTAGAGCTTAGGGATATGGTTTATTGGAGGACTTGTTAGTGTTAGGTTAGAGGTTGGACTAGGTGATCTTGGAGGTCACTTCCAACCTAGATGATTCTGTGATCATCAAGTCCAACCATCAACCTGACCTACTGAGTCCTGTCACTAAATCATGTCCCCTAGTGTCACATCCACACATCTCTTAAATCCCTCCAGTGATGGGGAACCCACCAATTCCTTAAGCAGCCTGTTCCAATGCTTAATCATCCTCTCATTGAAGAAATTCTTCCTAATGTCCATTCTAAACCTCCTCTGGCACGACATATTGAATAGACAATTCCTCCTCCCAGTCTGTACCAAGTAAAACAGACTAAATCCTATAAACCAATAATTTTTGACACTAATTTTTTGCATCCATACATTTCAAGGTCAATGTGGGCCATTGTTATCATTTAAGCTACCTGCCTGCATAAATGATGGGTAGGCTCCCTGAAATAATATGCTTTGAAAATCTCTGATAGTTATACTACACTAGAGTATACATATTAAGCAAAAACATCCAGTATTGATTTCACAATTTCCAGAGAGAGAATCACTATCCGTCATGAGTTCTTGTGATTAATTACTGTCACTACTAAAACTTTTAATCTAATTAATAACTAAAATTACATGCTTTACCTTCTAGCCATTATATTCTGCTATATCTTTGTCTTATCTGTTAAACCTGAAATATTATCACATTTCTGTTATCACGTACTTGCTGATTTTGATCAACTCATTTTTTAATCATTTGCTTTATTAGTGACAGACAGAGCTGTCTGAATCTTTCCTATAAAACGTCTTTTTTTTTTTTTTTTGAGGTTCTTTATGTTCTCTCCACTTCTTCAATGTTGTTCCTGCATTGAGAAGAGAACTCCACCGCTGGGTACACATGATATATTGAATATGATTTTTTAACCTTTTTCATCAGTTTCCTCCTTTTTATGTACTCAAGGTTCATATTATTCCTTTTCCACAATTTTGCTGTATCTAATCTAATTATCTGTACTGATTCAATGAGATGTTGACTCACTCCTACCTATGATAAAGTTCCTTATCCTGTAAGTAGGTGTCATCTGCTATAAAGCTGACCAAAGTAAAATCTACATTTCTGACTTTTATCAGCTTATTAGATATAAATCACTCATCCTCTTTATGATATACCAGATTCCCAAATGTTATCTGCAAATTTCATCAGTTAACAGCATGTTAACAAAAATAACATAAAGCTGACAACAGGTTTCTTCAAGAGACCACTGCAAAAGTCATGGTGTAGCAATGATTTCACTGCCTGTACATGATTTTGGAAACTTAGTTATTATGATTTACAATCATTCTATAACTGCCATGATAATTTTGTATCAGCTGAGCTGTAGTAAAACGGTTATGTAGTACCAAGGAAAACACCTTTAAAAGAGCCAGTTATACCAACAGCATTGTTATAAGCAACACAAAGTTTAATCACATCAAAATATGATGCAGATTACTTAGAAAATAAAATGCTTTTACCCACAAAACCATTCAGTTACCATTAACTGCATTTTGTTCCCCGCTTTATTTACCGAGTGTGTTACAGACTTTGCATTATTTTGTTTGGAAGTGCTCTCAGCTGAGCTGGCCTATAATTTCACAGGTCATTCTACTTGCCTTGCTCAAATATTTCCTGACTAGCAACTCTGTTCGCTTCCACTTCTTCAGGTATTTTGGTATTGCAATTGCTGGTTATTTCATTTTATGTATATGTAAAAGAGGCATTAAATCCTTATTGTCACAAGATTCTGGAAAATTCTTCAGATAGTGGAGGAAAAATGAACCACAGTTTATAAGCAGACCAAAAACTCCTCAAAGCATTATGGATTTGGAGAACAACAACAACAACAAAAAATCTTGGCAGATAATAAGCTCTGCTTCTTCTAGCCTTGCATTCATTAATTGCAAAGTTAGCTGCTAGGAAAATCTTTATTATTATTATTATTTTTATTTATTTATTTTTTTCTGAACGATTTATGCCTTCCCTGAGTAGATGACAGTTTTAGCCTGGATAACTGACCAGCTCCAGTGCAGTGATTCCTAGGTTCTTCAGTGATTATGAATCTTTTTTCTTTTTTCTTGAAGTTTTATGGCCCAATAACCTAGATTTATTTATTGTGTTTGAAAGGAATCTTTTTCCTAAATGGATTTGTAAACAGATCTAAGTAACAGGACACTTGTACTTCGTGTAGCTAGTCAAAGTCTGTTAGTTGTTTGTACAGAAAGCTTTTATTATATTCATAATTTCCTAACAATTGGAAGGGATTGAAGTTTGCCTCCTGTACTGTGCAATAACTTCCTAGTGGTACTTTTATATGAAATGTTAATTCCCCCCTGCTCCCCTGCTCCCCCACCCCTCGCTTTATAATTATTATTATTAATATTATTATTAACATCATTAACTGTTTGGAAAAAAGCATGTCTCTACACACAGATTTTGTAAGGAATTAACATGCTGCTGCCTCGTTTTAGCTTTATGACACTATAGCTCTGCTGATGCGAAGCAAAGCTTAAAATTGATGTAACACAGTGGTGTATTAAGATCTAAATGTTAATTGGAGGGATGTTCATTCAGTTTAATTCTTCTTTACTGAGCCAGAATACAAGCAAAGAGCTGGAGGCAATAGAAAAATCACTGGAAGTGCTTAGGTAGCCAAATTAGATACATGGGGTGGTTACCAGCAGATTTTGGAGAACACTCATATCCTAATACTATTATGGGATTTTTATGTATCTTTTCTGATTCCAAGACTTGGAAGCATATTACAATATGAATGGTTGTTGAGGACAAGGACTAAGTACCTGCAAGTTAATATTAGATTAATAATGGTGAAGATAGGGAGCTCTTATCTGCTATAACAGCAGATTGGAACTGGAAGTAATTAAAATGGCATCAGAATATGTAACATAGTTTCCTAAAAGACATCAATACAATTCTCATCTGATCTTGCAGAATTACACATGCTTCTGCACACCCTTATCAATAAACACCATAGAATTATTAGTGTGTTTAAAGATGTAGATTGCATCCTTTGTATGGATTTAAGTATCTAATTCATGTGCCTCTTCATTTCAGCATGCATTCTTCAATCATTCAGTTCCTTAGAATATGCCCCGTTTAAAATAGCTACCAGACCTCTTTTCATAAAGAAATCCTGGAAAATGTGAGACCATTAGAAGTGTTCAACAAACGGAATTCATGGGAATATACAATATAGGCATGATCCAGTCAGTTTATCCACATTGATTACAAAGTAAATGCTATTTGGCGGTATCACTTTATATTCAGAATCAATCCACTGGTGTTTCAGAAAGAATTATTTAACAATGAATAATGTGTGATTGTAGATCTCAACAGTAAATTACAATATCCTAATTTAATAGAGTATGATCTGTTATTTGCCAACAAACATACAGATTGCCTTATAAATCATGCAGGAGTGTGGTTATAGAATAACACTATACTGAATTATATTTCATTACTGCCTATTGAACAGTCATGTTTTTGCTATATAATATAATTTTCCATCTTTTAACTTAGTTTCTTTTACTAACAGAAAATGCAAATTAGTCCCGAGGAAAAATATTTACTGGGGACAGGCAATTAACTATGCATTTCAGGGAATGGCACCAACTACGTGAAAATCATCAAAATGCTTTTCTGTATTGGACCTCTCTGTATGTAACTGTTTATGTATTTAATGAATTTTATTGAATATAAGACCACAGCTGAGGAAATCAAAATAATAGGTAAGTCTATAGATGAATGTACTTCCAGGTACAGGATTTCTGTAATGTCTATTTTTGTTTCACGTTGGTCACTGACACTTTTCAGAATGAGCTTTCTCCTGCAGTTATAATCTGAACTTTCTTATTCAGTTAATGATTCAAAGTATTTGAGGTGAATTATAATATTTTTTTATTATTATTGCCTTGTGGGTATTTGTCCCAGTTACCTTACTTAAAATTCATGTTAAGGAATTGTATACTCCCAAAAGATACAGAAGGAAAGGTATGTAGGGAGACAAGCCTTTTGTTCCAGTTAAAAATAGCTAAGAACTTATTGAGAAAGTGGGGTGGAATTAAAGAGCTTAAATTACAGAATCACGGAACAGCTGAGGTTGGAAGGGACCTCTGGAGATCATCTAGTCCAACCTCCCTGCTCAAGCAGGGTCACCTAGAGCACATTACACAGGATCATGTCCAGACAGGTTTTGAATATCTCCAGAGAAGGCGATTCTACAATCTCTCTGGGCAGCCTGTTCAAGTGCTCTGTCACCCTCATAGTGAATAATTTTTTTCCTCATATTCAGGCAGAGCTTCCTGTGTTTGTGCCTGTTGTTTCTCATCCTATCACTGGGAACCACTGAAAAGAGTCTGGCCCCACTGTCTTAACACCCTCCCTTAAGACATTGATATACATTGGTAAGATCCTCTCTCAGCCTTCTCTTCTGCAGGCTAAACAGGCCCAGCTCTCTCAGCCTTTCTTCATAACGGAGGTGCTCCAGGCCCCTAATCATGTTTGTAGCCCTCCTCTGGACTCGCTCCAGTAGTTCCGTGTCCCTCTTGTACTGGGCAGCCCAATACTGGGCCCAATACTCCATGTGTGGTCTCACTAGGGCTGAGTAGAGGGGGAGGATCACCTCTGTAAACTTGCTGGCAACACTCTCCCTAATGCACCCCAGGATACCACTGGCCTTCTTGGCCACAAAGGTCCATGGCTGGCTCACTGTTAACCTGCTTTCCACCAGGACTCCCAGGTCCTTCTCCAGAGAGCTGCTTTCCAACAGGTCAGCCCCTAGCCTGTACTGGTGCTTGGGTTTATTCTCCCCTAGGTGACGGACCCTGCACTTGCCTTTATTTAACTTCATGAGGTTCCTTACTGCCCAACTCTGCAGCCTGGCCACGTCCCTCTGAATGGCAGTGCAGCCACTCCTCCTAGGTTTGTGTCATGGTGAACCCATGTTGACTAAAATAATATTGCATCTAAAATAGTTCCTTCAAACTAGAAAAGAATTCTAAAAATTTAAGCCAGCTTCCATAGCAGAACTTAAAGGCTTTATCACAAACAGTATATACCAATTTTTCAAAATTTTAGGAACATCCTAGATAGTAAACTAGATTTTTACAATGCTTAAGACCATAGTTTTTAATACCTATTGATCTGAGGATGTCTAGTTGGATTTGGTAAGTGCCTAGTTTGCATTTTGGAACACTGAAATATTGCTTTGGAAGTCCCATTATCTGCTTAAATTTCTTTTGAAATATTTGGGCAGGGACGTACTTGATTTCAGTATATGATGGAAGCCTGTTAACTGGAAGTTCAAATGATTTGAAGTTCAGCAAGTTCTTGAGGCCTCTTCCACAGGACCTAGGCACCTAAGGCAGTCTTGTGCACAGGAGAAACACAAGTGTATATGTACAAAAAGCCTGCTAACCATAAAGTAAAATTACTTGTGAACATGAGTATCTCAAATATTATAGTAACTACAAAAACCTGCACTTAACTGTTTCATCTTTTTTGTTCTTTAGGGGTTTCAAAATCTCCTTTTGTCTTTTCAGATGGTATTCCCTAACAAGCTTTACACTAGCCTCACACTGCTCCTGTAGACATCACTTGGGTGTTATCCTGGGCTTCACAGGAATAGTTAGAAAAAAACACTTGGGTACTTGGGAAATCTCTGCTGAGCTATTTTCCTGTTTCTGACATTTAAAAGTAAATTTGTAAAGGCTCAAGTGAGAAGTAACTTTTTTTTTTTTTTTTTTTTTTTTTGAGAAAAATGAGGAAACTGGAGCTTCACCCATAGGACAAGAATCATCAACAAAAAACAGCCAACACAAACTTTTCCACTAAATTATTAAAATAGTTAATGTGAAGTACCATAGTCTTCTTACGTGGTGCATGTTGCTGGTGCTTGTTACTACAAGCATCTTGATTAATCCTCAGTGTTCATTTCATCTTTAATGAGACCTGAGAGCACCCAGACTTCAGTCAGGAAGTGGTCCAGTCACCCTGTCATGGAGTAACCCTGCTGTATTTCATTGTGTTTTCTCTTCATAGCTGGACAGTGCCACTTCTCTCATCCAGGCAGCTAAAAATCTGATGAACGCTGTGGTCCTTACAGTGAAGGCATCGTATGTAGCTTCTACTAAGTATCAGAAGGTCTATGGTACTGCTGCAGTGAACTCACCAGTTGTATCTTGGAAGATGAAGGCCCCTGAGAAGAAGCCTCTAGTAAAGAGAGAAAAACCAGAAGAATATCAGACAAGAGTGAGAAGAGGGTCCCAGAAGAAACATATTTCCCCTGTACAGGCCTTAAGTGAATTTAAAGCTATGGATTCATTCTAAAACACTAAGCTTTACCAGGAGGGTTTTATATTCTTTTTGTATGCATACCTGCCGACTTGTATGCGTCTGGCATGGGGTGGGGGGAAACTGTCAATCTGCATGCAACCTGAGACTCTATTGAAGTAACTAACTTTCTGCAACGCCAAAATTTATGGTGTTCTCTTCTAATGTTCAGTGGACTTATTCCAAGCTTACTTTTTAATCTAAACTATAGTATTAATTTGGCCAAAGAATTTGCATCACAGGGGTATGTGTGAATTAAATAATAAATTCAAGTCTAAACCCAGAAATTTTTATGCATGCAAGAAACATTAGGTTGGCAGGTATATTAAGTGGAAAATAAAAATAAAAATGGAATTGTAATGGTAGACCATAAAGCTTGTATTGCTTCTGTTCCAGTGCAAAAATGTACTAGCCAATATGCTTAAATGTGTGGCCCAATAATTAAATGATATAACTTTTAAGTCATCTTCATCATAGTATGTGAATTTTTAAAACAAATACAAACTAATTCATCTTAAAAATGCTTCTTTTAAACCATATTTTGTTCTTTATATTCTAGTAGTGTTATGATTGCTCACATTTCAATTAATCCCATTAATATGAACAGAGGTTTACTTTTGCCAATTGAATTCCTTATGGTGGAGTATGAAGCACAATATGGTGATTGACATTGCCTTTTATATTATTATTATTATTATTATTATTATTATTATTATATTAGTAATAGAAGACCTGGTGGTGGAATGTTTAGAGACACGGAAACTGACAATGTGAGAATTTAGAGGCAAATATGTAGGTGTAGCTTGGATTACAGGTATCTGACATACCGTTGTAACCACTAACTCAATAAACTCATTTAACCTTGGAATCCTCAATATGGCTTGTCTCTTTTAATGAACAAGTATCTTCTGCATCATAGTTGAGGTAGACCGATTAATTTTCCTCATGTTTCCTTTTAATTATTTATTTAGTCAAGGAAACTTTTCTCAGTTTTTTTTTTTTTTTAAATTTATTTATTTATTTATTATAACCAGGATAGCCAAATATGAGCAATGGGTCAAAACCATAATCTAAATCTTTATGTGAGACACACATGCCAAGAAGGTGATGACATTTTTTGTTCAAATACACCAACTCAGAAACAGCATGAGGATATTTCCTTTTAATAAGTTTGTAAGCTTGACATCTGAGAAACTTGGAAATCATCATCATGCCACACTGTATAGATATGTATAAAGACCACAGCATGAAGAAATGCAGTACCTGCTTTTATTCCTTTTTTACCCCAACAGTTTTCTCAACTACAGAGGTTGTGTTACAATTGTGAAAAGGTCATGGTATATTTGAAAACATAGCAATGAGCATGCATTTATTTTTCTTGTAGTTATATAATAACAACATAAGATAACTTTTGTGATATCATAAGGGATCTGAAACACTGTCAGAAAGTGAGATATACCATAAGTGACACGGCTGTTCCTTACAGTGTTTTTGAGAGGTGTTTGGATGCTCACGTCAGATTTATTATTCCTCAGAATAGCAATGTACCTAATTTTGTTCTATTGCCCTCCTACACAATCTAAAGAAAGAAATATATTCTCCAAGGCTTTCTAGGAAATTATTTTTGCTTTGTTTAGTTCTGCATAATAAAAAGGTCTGACATAAAGTGTAGGAATAAACTAATGGATAAGGATTTGGGAAATGTTCAGTACAGCCAGTCCTGCACAAGCAAAAGGAACTCATCACCAGTGTAGTGTTATGAAGAGCTATGTTGGACCATGGATCAGAAAGCTGTGTCTGTTTCTTTGCAACTATCATCTTGGTTCACAAACCAAACATAGAGGTACCGTGCATATTCTTGAATACATACAACCTTGAAAATTTTATCTTCAAATTTTATTGACAATGCATAAGAAGCAATAACATTGCTACATCTGGAAAGTACAATTGTAAGTTTCTTGATCACAGAATTCAGTTATTTTTTTAAGTAATGATTTGTTTCTAGCAGATGAATGTGCAGAAAATGACTGGTTTGAAGATCAGTGTGGAGGTCAGGCAGGCATCCCTGAACGAGGGGCAGTTTTCGTCCTAGCCTTGTCTTCCATGCTGTGGTCACTCCAAATTATTCACGTGCCAGCAACTGTTTGTTCTCTGTGAGAAACTAGAAACCCAAATTACAAGAGTGACTTACACGCTTCTCCCAAGAATGGCTGTATCTTTTGATCTGCAGCCATGAGGAGAAGGCTAGAGAAAGGGCTTTGGCTCACTTCCCACCATAAAAAGCTGTGGAAAAAGGGCTAGCAGAATATTTCAGTTTTGTAATTTACTTCTTCAGCAAGAACTGCAGCCAATTTCTGAATTAAGAAGTCAGAGAACAGAAAGTCTGAGAACTTTTAGATAACTTTCGGAATAATTTTCCTAAGATTGTTTTTCCATGGTGGTTCGTTTATTAAATTAAGAGTTTAAAAATGAGAAGGGTTAAAATGGTTAAATAGCTTTACATCAATTTGCTACTGAACGAAGTGTAGTAATACAAAGTAGTAGAGGTTTTGGATGGGACAAAGAAATGAAACCTGAGTGTGGTAAAGTAACTCAGTGCATTACTCGTAGTTACCATTTCTTATCCTTATTCCCAGTGATGTCAATTACATCATTAACCATATACATGAATTTAATTGCTTGGCTGCATATACATGGCAGTATTCATATGCTTAAAGTTGAACAAATGCTTTGATAATAAGGAAGTAGGGGGTAAAGCTCAACACTGATTCACTTTGATCCCATATTTTCTTGCTACCATGTTATTAGAGTGTGAAATACTGATCAATAGTCCAGCACTTTTGCATATTAAAAAGAGGTGGCGCAAGCTGTGGAAATGCAGTACAGGAAACAATCCCAGATAAAATACTGGATAGATATTTTATACATATATTTATACATATATATCACATCATTTTCCACATGAAAGCTGGCCAAAACAAGTTTCCTCTTTCTTTATGAAACACATTTAATAAAGATGTATATTTATAGGCTCAAAATGAGCCTGCATGTGAAAATGTGTATTTCAATGGGATTGTCAAGCAAAAAACAGAATTGCATTGTTTGTTTGTTTTTTTAAACCAGCTCTCCAACATCAATCTAAACCAGTGGTTTTTAAGTGAAATAAGGCAATGTAATGTATCTCATTTCACTCAATATGCCTTCAAACAATCTTTCACATCAAACTCTGTTGTTCAGTTATTTTTGCGAGGCAGAAAAAGAATACTTGTGAAGTCAGGAGACTGGAACAGAGAATGTTTTAAACTTCATCAGTAGTTTGTCTGGAAGAGGAACGTCACAGCTGAAGTTGTTTCCAAGGATGGACAGTTCATCCTATTGCATCTTAGTGATGACAGCAATGAACTTAAGCATTTACTTGGAACATATTGACCTTGCTGTTGCACCTGCAGAGATCAGGAATAGTCTCAAGGATTTTTCTGGTTTCTCACTGAGTGACCAAGTGCAACCGCAGGCGAGGGTTCACACATTTCTCCTGCTTTAGATATTTTTCTCTTTATGACTCAGTTAACACCAAGCTACGGAGAACATGACAGCTTGATAGAAGCTGTAGGAGGTAGAAATGTTGTATTTTCCTGCTCTATATATAGTTTTAAAGGAATAAATATTTAATTACTTATGCAGTGTTTCTTTCTTTGATAATGTCAGTTGGGGTGACAGAGGTGAGAGGCTGATACCTAATATTAGCTTCTCTTGATAAATTTTCAAAGGTCCAGTGTTGTTTAGTAATCCCTGTGTAACATTGGACTTGAAGCAGAATGTGAAATTTTTGTACCTACCTGCTTTGTCCATGCTTGCTAAAATTAAATACAAGGAAGAAAGAGAAACAAAGTGATATTTCCAAAGCCTCCTGTAATATTCAAAGGTAATTAATTTTCTAGAAGGATGTATTCAGTCCATTTTTTTTTCTTTCTTTCTTCAGAAACTTCTCATGCAGAAATTATTAAAGAAGCAGTTCTTTGGCCTGCATTTCCAGGAGTTCATATTAAATTGCCTTAATGGCTAAATCTCCCCACCTAGCCATAGATTTGGCAGCTAGAAGGATAGATTTAAAACAAACAAACAAACTTTTAACTTTTTCTTTAACTCTCTGTGTTTATATGTACTTTGTGTGAGTCTATGCATGCACACAGGAGCATTCCCAAGATACACGTATATTTATGTGGCCAAAACTCTAGCAAGTAACAATCTATTCCTCAAGAAACAGTTGTTGCCTTTATTTGGCTTGAATACCTTTAGGGTTTCACAACACCTTCTGTGTGGTCTGTACTGAGTTTTTAAGATCCTGATGACCAGCTTTTCCCCTCCAATACATATGTGTATGTATATAGAGAATCATAGAACAGCCCAGGTTCGATGTGACCTCGGAAGATCATGAGTTCCAACCTTTACTGGGAAACGGGAGCCTAGATGAGGTTATCTAGCAACCAGCCCAATCACATCTGGTATTTATGCGGGTGTGTATACATATAAATATATATTTGGCTATATGGAAGTCAACCCTGGTTCAGACCAACCACAGGCTCCTCATTTTCATTAACCTGCCAGCAGTGGTACTGCTCAGCATTAGTTAGTCACTGTTAAGCAGCCAAGTGCAGGGAACCTGCAGGAGCTGAGAGACCGTGTTGTCATATACAAGTTCTATTATCAGTTAGACTCTGGTTTACAACTGAGACCTTAAGGAAGATACATTGAGACATAATTGTAGAGTAAATTAAGATCACAGGGCTATGTGAAAGACTGCACACCTTGTTTCATTTGCTCCTGAAGACAGGGTTTTAAATCTGCAGTATGCACAGCTAGCAGGTCAGAGAAACTCTGGTATTTCAGTGAGCCATTTGCTTGCTCTGGGAAGAAAAGTTCAGTGATATTTCATAGTGCCATGATATAAGGTGATTTGTACACTTGTGTCGTTGTGTAGTGTGTGTGTGTGTGTTGGTGGGGGAAAATGATCTCTTTTCCCTTTGTGGACAGTGACTACTAGAAATCACATTACCTACATCTCAGACACTACAAAAGACTCTTTTCACTGGAAACAGTTTATATTTATATATATATATATATATAAATTATATAGATTATATAGATTTATATTAGCATGGCTTGGTGGAAACATTCCCTGCATGAGATCGTGGGGTGTACTACATGTATCTTACATGTCAGCTATATTGCATATTGAGTAGTCAACAGAACTCCATAGGAAGAAAATTTATCTTTTCCCATTGTGAACCTTCAGATGCTTCTGTTGTTCACAGAACTCATCTTAATTTTTCTTTTAGATACAACACTGACTTGTTAAGTGAATAAGTGAAAATAAAAAAGTCACAATTTACATCCTAGCACCTATTCTGCATGCACACACTATGAAAGAAGTACTATGGGAAGGGGTGATAGAAGCTCACAAATCATAGGCATTTTCTTGACTGACAAAAATTGTATTAGGTAAGACCTTGTCGGCAGCTTTTTCTCTTTCTTTATAGCTTTCTTCCCTGCTTTGATTGAGCCATCTTAGCTGTTCTTTCTCTTTTACAGGTACTACCCATTTTTAGTTAGAAAGCTTTTATTCCAGCATGAAAAAGCTGTAGCGTAAGTGTTATGGACAGGAGAGCTCATCTCAAAGGCTGAAACAGTGGAAAGTCTCATGATTGAAGTGGACTTGTGTAACTGTTTCACCTAGTACCATTTTAGGGCTGATATTTGAGTTTTAGATAATTGAAGCAAACATTTTCCTCACTACTTTACTTTTTAAAATGCCACAAGAAGAGTTTGTATTCTGTTTCTGAAAAATAGTGTCTGTGCAAAAGACCTGAACCACGTGACAAAACAGCACATTTATTACTGTGGTACAGTCATCTCAAAGCCGTCACAGGATCTTGTCACCAATGACTATCATTTTGGAAATCAGTGAAGATAAAAAGGTTGAAATAACAAAAGTGTTTATTTTGATGTAGCTTCCTTGAGGTTAAATTTTGAAGAGAAGTAAAGATATATGGACATCAGTTGGGCACATCATGCTTTCCCTGACTAATGCAATATTTCCCATTTCACTTTGTGCTAATACCACGGGTCTACAGAATGGTGTTTCGACAGGTCCAGGCATCACTGCTGCAAGAGCAAATGTCGCCTATAGCACTGTAGAGCTGTGCCAGCCTTGTTCAAGGTAAACATCTACAGTTTGGCTCCTATAGCTAAAGTGTCGCTGTGCAGGACAGGACACAGTAGGCAGAGGTCACAAACACATGCAGAGACCTGGGCTACATCATGCTGCTCAGTCTGTGGTCCATGCCTGGTCCACAAGGCAGCAGACAGAGCAAATGTGGCTTGCTATGCAATCAAGAAAACAGACGAGAAGAAAATAAGTAAATAAACAAACAATAGAATAAAGCCTGCTAAGCTTTCTCATAAATTCTCAGATGAAAAAAAGTCTGGATCCACCAGAACTGCTGCCTCTTCTGAAGTAATGCAGGCTTCTGTTTAAACACCATCATCCAATGCATGGCAAGAAAAACAGAGCTAAATGTCAAGTATTAATCCAAGTCTACACACACATACACACGCACAAATACTATGTTAGTTTGTTATTGTACTGTTGTGGGCTGGCTTTTCAGACATGGATTTTTATTACATTTTAACCATCATTTTCATCACCCAAATTTTATTTAGTCAGCGGGATTTCTAAGGATCTTAGAAAAATAAATTAATACAATTCCCACCGTCACCACCACCCTGATAGATATTTAGGTGTCTCTTAATTCTTCTAGATGTCAAACCTGATAATGTTACACCTCAAATAAAACATACTGCACCTGCAAATCATCTCCTCAAAACCCTGCACTATGTGAGCACTAGCTTTCAAATTCAAAACATTTTATATTTCTCCACCTAAGAATTTTGTAGATTAAAGGAAATTTTCAAGTCTATGTCTGTGATTATTACCTCCTATGTGTAAACTGACTGGATAAAGATATTTCACATTAATACTTGTTTTGGCCGAGATGAATTTAAGTCCCAGTATAAATTAAACTGAGATAAAATGGCCTTACTGATGATGTTCCTGTATCATGGAAATATGTATAGCTACTCTAAGTTCTTTCTTTCAGCTACAAAAAGATAAAGCAGAAACCTTCATCCAGACTCAAGTACAGCTGCAGAAGACTGACATTTGTCTCTGTTTCAGAAGCTACTGTCCTGGTTTCATGAAGATGGGAAGAAATCACTCCTTAAACTACATTTTTTAAAAAATAATTAAATAAATTAAACTTCTCAAATGTTTTTCAGATGTAAATATATATATATAGCTGTAAATAGATAGATAGAGATGTAAATACATATATATATTGCTAGGGCAGTTCCAAAGCCTGTTAATTTATGCTCTTGCTAACAAAACTGTCTGGCAGAATATGGTTTGTTAACTGACCTTATAATTGACCTGTAGAGCATCATGTGTTAAGCATACTAAGTTGTCTCATGATAATGCCTTCCCCATCAAGGCTTATTGCTTTAGTACAGCTCATTAGGAAATGAGGACATAAATTAAACTTGAAAAGAGAAATGGAAATGTTGATGTGGGAATGTCTCAGAGTATCTTGTGTGTTGCGGTGGGTATGTAGGCCTTTTCTTCCCGATGCTCTGGCTAAAGAATGCATTTATTTAGGAGTTACACCTCCCATTAAATTTAATTGCTTCCCCTGAGGCTCCTGTGGTAGAAGCCTAATTCATTCAATGAAAAGTGGCTCTTATCTGAGAGTATGTGGTGAAGGTATGGCTAATGGCAAGGGAGAATTCACATCAGCACACTATCTTATGTGGGCTTCCATAATCTAAAGGTGATGGTGGCAGTTTCAAAGGCTCATGCTCAGATTGTCAGACATAGCTGAGCAGCATAGCAGAGTACATCTTTTATGGTATTACAAAGGTTATGCATGGTAGGTAACCTATATTCACAACGCTTCTACAGGAAGCATTGAGCTAACCTGCATGAACTAATTCAAAAATGGATTTAATTCATTATTGATGAACTATTTCAGATTGCAGAGAAGTTTTTATTTTTCCTGTCAGAACTGGTGTTTCTTATTCAGGAGTTCTTTTCTACATTATTAATTCAATCATGCAGAGCACCTTGCTGCTTAATTTATTGCTTTCAGATTTTTCTCAGTCCAAAGCCATGGGATTTTAGGTTTGCAGCAAAGCTACTGAAAGCTCTATTCTTACTAAAATAAATACTTTATTATTGCTGATTTTATGGCTTTAAGGCTCTAGCATCATGCCTCAAGTACTGCTGCTTTCACTGTTTGTTTTTTATTTGTTTGTTAGTTTTGTTTTGTTTTGTTTGGTGTTTTGTTTTGTTTTCCTTCCAAGCATTGTGTGTTCAGGAGGCATCATTATTTATGATATCCCAATTTTGTGGACATGTTATGATACCTCACCATAATAGCATTGGGAAGACTTCTCTGAAGTCTACATTTCAAGAAAGATCATTTCCTAACATCTCTGTCTTTTATCACACGTTTCTGCAAGAGGAAGCTTGGACCAAATGCCTCTATAGCATAGAGGTTTTGATGACACAAAGTATTTTCATCGTTCTTTCTCTTCCGCCATTCACAGCATAACTGCATCACGGCTCTATTCTGTACAGGTAGAACCCTGATGAGTACCTTTGTTATATGGATTGAAAAAGCCCAAATTATTCTTAGTTTCAACACAGAAATGTCATATCTTTTCCCTGTAGCAATCTTTCCATAGAAGACCAAAATAACTGTAAATGTCAGGATTTGTTAGGATATATACAATAATATTTTTCAATGTAAATAAGATGTGTCTTGAGTAAACAGAATAGTAATTAAAAAAAAAAAAAAAAAAAAAAAAAGCAATGTAAGAAACTTTCCACTTGCCTACTGCATTATTGCAGCTGGTTCTTTATGTTCAGGCTTGGTTTCCATCAGTTATTGTCTTCCTGATTGGCAGCAAACACAATCCTCAAATAATCTTTCTTTCCATCTCCTGCAATTCTTGGACTGTACATCTATTACCTGTGTTGTGCAGATATCCTTCTCTGAGCTCCCTGCTCTCCTGGTTTTCTCCTTTCTTCTCCTGATCCCATTCTGGAGCCTGATTTCCCCTTTCTCCAGGGGAATCTGCTTCTTCCCACCACTCTTCCCAACATTTCTCAGCCCACTCTGATGAGATTCTCAGATGAGAGGCTTGAGATTCTCTGCTCCATTTGCTGAATCATGACTGTCCAAAGCAGGGCTAACCCAGGCCACCTTCAAAGTATTGTTTGTCAGAAGCAAACTGTTCCCTCTGGGTTATATACTTGGTGCTGATTGCAATGAGAGGAGGGATAATAGCTTTCTCTGTACTATCTTGTTGCAATGCACTCAGCAGTGACCCTGGATTAATCTCTGCTGTCATCTCATTCAGTTTGCTCCTCAGGCACCTGAGAACAGCTTGGTTGGGATTCCCCAGGAAAACACCTAATGGGTTCTCTGCTGTGGATCAGCAGCATAAATGCTGATACAGCCAGAGAAGAGGAGCCTACTACTTGTCTGAAGCAGTTCCATATACTTCTGGGACACCCTTAATTTCCCAGCTGGTTCAAGCTTGAAACCAGGCAGTTTTCCCCCTTGCTTTTTGTTTTGTTTTGTTTTATATGCTTGATATCCTGTCAAGATGCAATTCGTCCATGTGGCCATTGAAGAGAGAGATTAGTTTCTGTCTTCTGTGACAGGTTTGTGAGTGTGTCCTACTAAACTGAAATTTTGCTTTGCACTGCAGGACTCTGATTGTGTGCACTGTCTATTCAGCATTGGTCCTATTAGCAGGATCTTTTGCCTTTAAACTTCTTTTTCTAGGCTTTTAATCTACCAAAAGTGCAGGTAGACCCTGAAGTGCTTGTCTATTTGTTGTGGTTGGCTCTCTTTCTGGGTAAATGCCTTACACTCACAAAACTTGTTAACAGTTTGCAGTATAGAAAAGTGAGCGATGAATAACAACTTTTTTATTTTTATTTTTATTTTTATTTTTTTTTTTCTTCCCCGTAAGCAAGACATATAAAACAGTACTGGGGCTCTAAAGTTATTGGTGTTAGGTTGGATTTGGAGGTGCAGCTAAGATTTATTAGGTGCTTTCTTAAATGTCAGATTTGTTTTTAAAAGACTTCCAAAAAGAAAAGTAGAAATCTGGCAGACCTGGGAACTAGTATTGGTGGGAAATAAAACCAGACACCCCTAAAAGGCAAGTGAGGAAGTTTTTCTGGTCTCTTCAAAATAATCAAATATCTAAACTGAGGGATTTTGGGGATGCCTTTTTTGATCAAGGTGGGGAAGAAGTTAGTCTTGCTGACTGGTCTCTGTGTTTAGAATAAAACCATGACTGCACAGAGTGCTAGGGCTGGCTGAAGACGTACCAGAAGCAGCCCGTGTACAATAGCATGAATCTTGATAAGGGTTTGTTTAACCTGTTTGCTTCACTTTTATTCTCACTTCTGTCTTTCTTGTCTCATTAACCTGCATGATTTTACTGGATGTTTGCATGAGGCTCAAGCTCTGAAGCTCTCTGCCTGAGGAAGCTTCAGAAATCAATTTCAATTTGACAATAAGTGATCAAGAAATTGCTGAAGACCTACTTCTGAAGTCATACAAATATATCAAGGTAAAATAATAACAAAATAAATAGGAACTTAAGTAATATGCTATGTAAAATCTATCCACAATTAATTCTATGTAAAAAATCCATACATTGGCAGATTAGGTCCCAGTAAAGAATGGCTAATATTAAAGCAATCACTCATATTACCAATGCTGCAGCTCCTTATGAAGAATTTTATCAGGAAAACATATTAATCTTATTTAAAATTCTCACAAACATCCTTTATTCTAGTTATCTTTGCCTGAGGTTCTCTTAAGAAACCATGTACCATTTTGTAATATAAATGCTTCACACCTGGGTTCTTGTCTTGCGCAGTAACATTAAAGTGACTTTTTCTCACTTATGTATAAAAATTAAACAGAAGAAAACTCAAAGTATGCTCTCTTTAACATAAAATGCTTATTATTTTGTCACAATAACCCTTCAGTAGTATTAGCTTATAATACACTCATACTGAATAAAGATCTGCTTCTTATAAGTCACTACTGGTAAAGAAAATAGATATGACTCAGACTAAATTTTTCATTATCAAGGATATCTTTTCCTTTAGTATCAGTGAATGGCAGCTCACTACCTTTTTTTTTTTTTTTTTTTTTTTTTTTTTACTCAGATTGTCCTTTAGTACACCTAACACAAAGCCTCAGGAATGCCTGACCAGTAGGACCTTACCGGGATGATAACTCATTGAAGTAACCTGTGACTAATCCATACTATGGAAGAAGCCAAGGAGGCACAAGAGAATGTAGGTGGGAAGCTGCTGGGTAGTACCCGAAGGCCTGTTTCACCTTTTTTGAACTCAGCATAGGTAAAACAACTTGAGAAGTGATTTACCCTGTTGTTGAGCCCCTCTCCTTTACCAGAGAAAGAGGCTAATTACTGGTATTTAGCTAGACTAGTGCACGTTTGTCTGTACAGTACAGATTCATATACATAGGTTTGTGCTTCTGTGTACAACTTTTAAATTTGTATATCTCTAAAATTTATGAGATTCTCTTGATGAAAGGAAGGGCAGAATGTGTGTGCAAATATTGTATGATCCCATGAAATAATGCCTTGTACAAGTCTTGAGTATTTAAAACTGACACTATAAACTTTTGCAATCAACCAAATGTGTAATTGCATGAAAGAATGTATCAAATTAGTTTGATAGGATTTGCTTTCAGAAGAAAATGTGAATTATATTGCCTTCCTTTAGGTCTTTATCTGTTATATCTTGTGTCAACCATTATTTTACTCAGAACCACTGTCAGGCTGATGTGCCTGTAATTACTTTGTTTATCTAAATACTAACACAATCTCCAGCTGAAGAATGTGGATGCAGGGCATATGGGATTGCTGTGTTTTCAGATTTATATTTTCAAAGATTGGAAATTGCAGACATTCATCAGACATAATGCCGATGCATAAATCTTCCAGTCAAAGATGACATTCCTAGGTACAGCTGAGCTCCAGATCCTAACATCCTAACCATGAAAAACATGAGATTAATTGAGCCCTCTAGAAATGCTTATTTTCCACTATTGGTTATGAAGGGAGTTTAGGATGATGTGGTGGTTTTACCCAGCTGGGCAGCTGAACTCCACCACAGCCACTCTCTCACTCTCCCTCCTCAAAGGGAAAGGGGGAGAAAATACAATGAAAAGCGCCCAAGGGTTGAGATAAATACAAGGAGATCGCTCAAAAATTACCATCATTGTCAAAACAGACTCAGCATAGGGAGATTAATGTAATTCATTACCTATTACTAACAAGCTGGAGGAGACAGAAACTAAAAGCAAGCTAAAAACACCTTACCCCCCACCCACGCTCTTCCATTTCGTCCCCCTGTGTGGTGGTTTTACCGTGCTAGGCAGTTGACCACCACAGCCGCTCTCTCACTCCCCCTCCTCAGATGAGGAGGGGAAGAAGTAAAGGAAAGAACAACTCACGGGTTGAGATAAGGATGATTTAATTAAAGAGAAATATATATATATGTATATTATTAAGGAAATATTATTATTAATTAAACAATTCAACTAAAGGGAAAAAAGGGAAAGGGGAAGAGGGAGAGGGAAAGGGAATAACTAAACAAAACAAGTAAAGGCTATGTGGAAGTGCAGAGGAAAGAAATTATTCTCTACTTCCCACAAATGAGTGATGCTTGACCACATCCTTGAAGCAGGGCCTCAACGCACATAGCCGGTGTTCGGGAGGAGGACAGACGTTTTCACAACGAGAGCCCACCCCTCCCCTCTTCTTCCTTTTTCCACCTTTTATTGCTGAGTGTAACCCCATATGGTATGGAATATCCCTTTGGTTGGGTTAGGTCAGCTGTCCTGGTGATGTTTCTTTCTTACTTTTTTCCCCACCCCCTAGGAGGGTTAGAGAGAGTCCTGATGCTGTGCCAGCACTTCTCAGCAGCAGACACAACACTGGTGTGATACCACTGCTGTTCTAGCTCCAAGTGCAGAGCGCAGCACTGTATGGGCTGCTGCAGGGAAAGGTAACATCCCAGCCAGACCCAGTACACTCTGAGAAGTGCAGGGGAACAGGGAATGGGGGCTGCTGTCATTCTCTGATGCTTCATCTCCGACACTCCTTCACGGTCACTCTCTGCCCCTGCTCCACATGGGGTCCCTCTCACAAGCAGCAGCTCTTCAAGAACTGCTCCCACACGGCTCCGTACCACGGGGTCCATCCCCCTGGAGCAAACTGCTCCAGCACGGGTCCCCCACGGCCAGCAGCTCCCCCCAGACCCCTGCTCCTGCGGGGGCTCTCCATGGGCCGCAGCCTCCTCCAGGCCACATCCACCTGCTCCACCAGGGGCTCCTCCATGGGCTGCAGCGTGGAGATCTGCTCCATGTGGGACCCATGGGGTGCCGGGGGACAGCCTGCTCCACCAGGGGCCTCTCCACAGGATGCAGGGGAACTGCTGCTTCTCACTGCTTGCTCTCCCAGCTGCTGTTGCTCAGGAGTTTTTTCCCCTTTCTTAAATAAGTTCTCACAGAAGTGCAAGCAGTGTTGCTCACTGACTCAACCCTGGCCAGCAGCAGGTTCCTTTTGGAGCTGGCTCTGATCTGACATGGGGAAGGTTCTGGATTCTTCTCACAGAGGCCACACCTGCAGCCACCTGCTATCAAAGCCTTGCCACATAAACCCAATACAGATTATTTTCTCATAGGTCCACACAGCCCACTTCTCAAATTAAACATTGTTCAAAAAAAGTAAATCAGACAATAGAAGGAAACCAAAGTCTGTCAGTTGAGCAATGTTTTTTTACAGAAGCAGAATGTGATTAGTGACTGCCAAGGTGGAAATAGCTGTGTTTAGTATACATACATCTGTGCATTGGTAAGAGCACATCCTTAACATTGTGAAATTTGATACTAAGAGTTAGGAAATCTCATTGCCTTCTACCTGCATCTCTCAGTTTCTATTCCTTGTTGCATCTACACTATGATCTAGTCTTTATGTAAGTACAGACAACTTTTATTTTTATTTTTCACAAGATGCTCCTCTCTTACTCCACATGTATGATGGACTTCTGGGGATATATCCTGACTGCGTAGGAGAGGAGCCTGTAGTCTCTGACAAACTTCAGTCTCACTTACTGTCAGAAACTGTACTGACAGAGCCAAAGGACTGCAAAAAGATGAGATAACCTCAAGGTAAGGTAGCTGCATGCTGCTCTAGGAAGTTAATTATATTTTAGCCCCTGTCTTTGACATGTGTGATACCCAGAAAGTCATTTAAACCAGACTTTGCACAAATCGTCATTAATTGAGTGTCCCTCACTTCCTGGTCTCTTACCTCGAGACCCTGTGCGATGACTGGATGCAGTCTGACCTCCTGTAGTAGCAGCCAAATCACCGGGTACTGTGCTTGCAGAAAGTATTATATACAGGGGTAAGTATCCTGAAAAAGTTATATTCCGGGTGTTTCACTCTGGACATTCCCAATTGGTGTATATATTTGTTTTTAATCTCTTTGTACTTCTGCTCCCTGTTGGTAGAATGGAGATATTGCTTCCTCCCAGCAAGGGTATCTTAATTAATATTTATGAAGTACTTGGTTTCTATAGTGATGAGCATCCTAGAAGGTTCAGGAAGAACTGAATAATTATGTTTTTGAAGCTCGAGTTTACTAGGGCAGCATAGCTAAAATAAGGGCCAATAAACTAATAGATGAGTGTATCAAGTGGCTGCTGATTAAGTGGGCATTGTCCTTTTTTGCTGAATGAGCTGTGAAACAAAACAATTAGCTTTCTGTCTGTCATGAGCAGCGAGTAATTAGATAAGTGCAAAATTGGGTGGCTTTTGCTATATAGCAAAAGCTTCATTTAAAAAAAAAAAAAAAAAAAAAAGCTTTATCATGAAAGCTTTTTAGAACACTTGCTACCCTGTGGAAATAGCTTTTTTTCCCATATTAAAATCATTAGAAAATCATTCAGAATTGCCATCATTGAACTGAAAAAGCATTTAACTCAAGAAACAGGTTTCAAACTTCTGAGACAATGATCAAATTCCAAGACTATTTTTTATTGTGTAGACTTCCATGATGTCTCAAGCAGAAGATACACATTAAGAGTGTACACGTAGATCTGACTACCTGATTTTCTGTCCTTAAGAAACACAAGTTTATTTGTCACCTCATTGTTACGATATGGGAAGAAAAAAGGTCAATACAAACAAGATTCACTTGTTCAGTCAGTGGTTAAATGAAAGCTAGAGGTAGAACTACTGGAACTTATGTTGGGGGATATTATGAAAGAAGTACTTCAGATTCCTGACATTTCATGCATTCATTGTGCATGTGAAAATAATCCTGCCATGCAATAACTGCAAATAATCATTGAGAATGCCCTTTTTTAATCAAGATGCAATTCTACTGAAAGTGTCTCAGGGATACATGCAACCTCAGCCACACTTCTAAATTCATTCAGCAGCTGCATTTGAGACCTGTATTGGTGGAAAACAGCAGAGAGGACAAATTAATAAAATCTTTGATTCTCATATAACACATCGCATCAGTGGAGTTTTATTAAAAGAAAAAGAAAGAAAGAGGGAGAGCGGAAAAAAAGAAGACAAAAAAAAAGGGGGGGGGGAGGGAGAGAGAGGAGGGAAGAAGCACAACCCTGTTTTACATGCAGAGAAATTGAGGTCAGCTACATTACAGGCAGTAGAAAGTGAAGTATCATAAAATGCCATTTCCACAGTATTGTATATCCTAAAGGTAGAATAAAATGATGTTCATTGCTGTATTAAATAAACAAAGAATCGTTATAATATAAAGCATATCAGACAATCTTCTTGTGCTAGGTAAGTCTTCATTCTTCAGTGCATTACCTATCTGCAAATGAAAAGACTGAATAGCACTCTGCTATCATATCTAATAGAGCAGTTTGAAAATGTTCTATTGAACTTTTTTGTTTAAAAGAAAAGTTAGTTTTCAGCAATCTGACAAAAAGTCTAAGACTTTTTTAAAGTGAGAATTATCAAGGTTTTTTTTTTTTTTTTTTTTTTTCAGTTTTCAGATTAAAATCTCAATATGGGAATAATCACATCTAAACTAGTTAAAGAAGAAAAGTAATAATTTATCTCTGTTTCCCTAAGAAAAGCCTTTTTTTAAAAAAATAAAAAATAAATAAATCCTGGAATCCTGGATATAAATACAAATGTTTGCTTTGTCTATCAAAATTTAGATCCAGATATAATTTTCCCACTGACTATAGAGACCATCATGTGCAAGAGTCATCTTTTTTTTTTCTTTTTCTTTTTTTCTTTTTTCTTTTTAATTGATCCTAAGACTAAATGAATAACTTGTGTACTGCAAAATGTTGAGGGCAGATTTTACAATTTTTAACCTGAGAAACATGAGGCATTTTCTGAAGGGGGTAAAAACGTTGCTTGGTAGGAGCAAAGGTGGAAGAATCTGCTCACTAGTAGAGATACCCATGAAATGTCGTGACTAATTGGAAAAGCTACTCTGAAATTAGCATTTGCTGAATGGTTTAATAAAATCAGAATGGTATAAAAAAAATAACAGCAATTACTGTGTTACATAACTCCCAGGAAGCATCTATCAGACATCACAGACTAGCAGAAGATGTATAATTTAGCATTCCCCTTCCTCAGAACTGCTTGTTCTTGCTCAAGATGGTCTCTTTCCACCCTATCCCCCATCTGCTCCACCTCCGCTTCCTATCCTGTCTGATTGCTTGTACTTTTTTATTTTATTTTATTTTATTTTTAATTATTATTACTGGTCTTCATTTCAAGGAATCAATATCAGTTCTGGGGTTGAATCTTCAAACTGCTGAAGGCCTCTGCCAGTTAAAAAGTGATTCCAACTCTCATTAGCTTCAAATCACTGGTTTCAATTTAATCTACCAATTTATCTATCTAGGTTCTGATATTGCTGTCTACCGGTGCTAGTGGTGTTCTGGTTGCAATTGTGTGTTGACAGGAAAATTTTACAGAGGAATCTCTTCTCAGCAGTGCTGCTTTAAATTTCCTGTGTGTGACCTGATAGGAGTTCAGAAACACTGAAGAAGAATGTCTGGGAGACACCAGTGTGCTCTCAAGTTAGATTTACCCCAATGCTGATTAATTCTGGTGTTTTTTTTTTTTTTTTTTTTTAACAATTTATTTTTATTTTCTTATATATATGATAAAAGTGATCTGAATGTGTTTGGTACAACCTGAAGAGAACTTATGAAAACTTAACTGAGGCTTCAACACACTGGGTCATAACTTCTTACCAGTGTTTAGGAGGGCATTAAAGACCATTCTGAGATGCGGTTTGTACAGATGGCATTTTTGTGAGGATAAACAATGTAAAACTTCCTGATTCAACACTGTCACAGGTTTGTGTGGGCAGGTGATGTGAAGAGATGGGTACAATGGTCAAATCCTTGGTTCCCAGCAGTGTGCCCCTTATCATCAGTAGCCCAAATTGCTCTGACTCCCCTTCCATACTGTTCTTCATTGCAAAACTCCTGGCTCTACCACTGCTTTTTGCAGGTCATCTGACTATGCAAACTACCTGAAGGCTTAATTTCAATGAATGGTGCTTATAAAGACGTGTAAATCACCTAAGATGGGACAAAAGTTTAGTAATAGCTTTGCTGGCTTGAAGATCAAATGTTTTTTGTTGAAGAAATTTTGATGGTATAATCCGATGAATTTACATACTTTTAGATTTATTCAGATGTTTTTCTAATTGCAACTGATGATCTGTGAACACAGAAAAAGAAAGAAAACCCTCCTTGCATAACCTCAGAGGTCTGCTATCAATGTTTCCAATTTGAAAACATCTCTCCCAGACCACACAGCCTCGTCTTTAAATGTCAGCAACATATGAGTTTCCAGCTCTTACAGAGAACACCTTTTACTGTGCATAGATTCAGCATGTGATAAAACAGACAGAGGCTTAAAAATGACTGTTTTTATTTTTTATTGACTTTTGATATGTGTAAAATTGCTGTAATATAAGGTGAGGTAACAATAGTCTGTAGCTGAGTGTGCTAAAACACTGTCTGAAAATGAATGGCTCTTTAATAATCACAGGCAATTAAATAAAAAATAAAAGGGTAAGAATCCTGCTCACCTAATAAATAGGTCACTAGAGAAAAAGTGATAAGAGGAAAAAAATCAATGATTCTTATATGAGTGGAAAAGTAAAAGCCACTGAAGACTAAATTTTCAGACCTACTCTGACAACATCATTTCCCATGATGGTGTCATAATTGTGCAATTTTGTGTGACAACAAAATTCTAGTTATGCTGTAAGAAATTTGATGGCATGCTATTACAGCTTTAAGCTTCCATTAAATGGTCACTCCACGAATTCTCCTGTAATTTGTAACTTACACTTTTGACCACAGAAAGGACTCTTTTTCTTGTTTTCTCATCTTCTTCTACCCACTCATGAAATTTTACACTTGTCAGTAGCAATGAAACAGGATTCCACCTTGAGTACATAGAAAAACCCAAATTGTCCAAGAAAATCGTAGAATAAAATCATAAAATATCTGGAGTTGGAAGAGACACACAGAGATCATCAAGTTCAACTCCTGGCTCCAAACAGAACCACCCAACAATCAGACCACATATCTGAGAACGTTTGTCCAAATGCTTCTTGAACTCTGGCAGCTTGGTGCTATGACGACTGCCCTGGGGAGCACGTCCCAGTGCCTGACCACCCTCTCAGTGCAGAACCTTTCCCTAACACCCAGCCTGACCTTCCTGTGTCCCAGCTCCATGCTGTTCCCTTGGGTCCTGTTGCTGTCTCCAGCTCAGCGCTTGCCCCACCACACCCCTTGTGAGGGACCTGCAGGCTGCTGTGAGGCCTCCCATCATCCTTGAGAGAAATTTAAAGAAAAACCCTTACTCTTACAGATGGATTTTTAGATGAGCCAAGTGAGCACTTGTTTTTGTGGAAGGAAATTAAAATAGATTACATGTTTATGTAAAACATTTTGGTGAAAATACATCCTATCACAAAGTTGCTATACAATAAGTAGTAGCAAATATCATACTGGAAAAAAAAATAAGAGGCTCTAAAGAAAATAGCCTCACTATGCTCTTTTAATAGGCAGCACTATAAAAAAGCTGTTGATTTTTCCTCTTGTGAAAAGTCTTGGCTATTGCTGTGTACTGTGGGAACATGGTGGCTGCTGTTATCTCAGGTTCCTTGGGGTGATAAATAATTGTTGTCATCACTTGGAGTAATTCTACAGAGAGCTTATGTCCTTCCACATACTAAGTCATATGGCATTACCTGGGCATTTCTCTACAATTACCTTAAAGGAGGCTGTAGCGAGGTGGGGATTGGTGCTCTTCTTCCAAGCACCAAGTGATAAGAGAAGGAAATGGCTGTAAGTTGTACTGGGGAGGTTTAAGATGGATACTGGAAAAAATTTATTCACTGAAACAGTTGTCAAGTATTGGAACAGCCCACCCAGAGAAGCAGTTGAGTCACCATCCCTGGAGGTTTTCCAAAAACATGTAGATATGGAGTTTAATGACATGGTTTAATGGTGGAATTGGCAGTGCTAGGTTAAAGGTTGGACCAGATGATCTTAGAGGTCTTTTCCAGCCTAAATGATTCTATGATTCTATGGTTCCATTTCAGCAAAAACAATTGAAATTATAAAGATTCTTATATAAAAATTATTGTACAGTATACATCTGTCTGATTTGTGTCTAACAGAGTAAGTCTTGATGTTCTCAGAGTCAGCCTAAATGATCAGAGATTAGATGTTCAGAGTTTCACTGGCTAAAATTGCATTGTATGAATCTGACATCAATGGTAAGATTTTTCTGAACAAAGATAGACTCTACAGTGCAGCTATTCAAGTTATGGCTATTCACTAAAGAACTTTTATAATAAAAGAAAACAAGCAACAGATGGTAGGGCTTTGTTAATTGCTTGTTAAAGTAGATATTTACCTTTGGTCAAACAAACCCACACTCTGAGATATTTATTTTTCTCCTTTGACTAAAAGAGAACCTGAGATGACTTGATTAAGTGTGGAGGTATCAAAAGTCAGTCTACATGCTCTAGAAGAGACAGCATTAGTGAGTGTATTGGCAGGTGGGGGACTTGTATTATTTTGATAATAAAAATGAAGAAAAAATCAAAATACCTTATCTTAAATAAAAACTAGAAAAAATAAAAATACTTTATTGTGATTCTTTCTGACTGTCAAGTTTTCTTTAAGATGGAAATTAACTTTATCCCTCAGTTGGAGAGTCGACAAATTAAGCATGATGAGGGTATAGATCAGTACAGTATGTGCCATCTTGTAAGAAGAGTATTTTTCAAGCCTATCCACAGCTAAGGATTAGCACAACTACTACAGTGTTTTTCAAGGAAGTTCATCATTTCCTAATGTAATATTTTCTAAATTAAAAAGAAGAGTGCTCTGTGACAGCATTTAAAGGGCTGCTTATTTTACCCTTTGGAAGCAAGGCATGGTTCCTAGCATGTTGCTATTTTTTATAGGACTAATATGTTTCAGTGTGTAGTCTAAGATTACAATAGTTTTTCTCTTCCTGATTGTATCTATTCTTCTTTAAACATTAGGAAGATCAAAGATTTCATGTCATATATAACAAATATATAAAAAATATTTTCCTGTTCATGACATTATTCATAAGAGTCAGTTGGAAGTCAGATAATGTTTGGATGTCTTGTGAAGATGGGTTGTTACAGTTGTTGTTACAGTGGTCATATAGAAGAGAAGCAGGTGGTGTGCTAACAAACTAATATAATATTAATAATTAATATTCTGTAATAGAATATAGATAGGAAGATGTTCTAAATGAGAGATAACAAGAGGCATAGAGTTTTGTTTTATCAATATAATATATTGGAGGTCAATAATATATTGGAGGTCAAAGTTCCACAAATCACACACACACACAGAGTGAGAAACTATGTGAAGACAAACTAGATGTATACATTTTTGCTTTATTCTTATCTCCATATACTGTATTCTTCAGAAGGAGGGTGGTGGAGTGATAGTTAACTGGTGATGGTGTTAATGTCAGTCTAGAAAGAAGAGTTCGGATATGCCAAAGACTTCCTCTACAGCCTTAGGCAAGATTCATCTACCAGTGTTCAATCTGTAAAGGATTCCAGGGCTTTACTATCTACCACCTAACATCTAAGTGTCCAAGCACTTGCAGAAGACACAGATTCCTTCTCCCACATTGTATGAAGGCCCTGACGAAGTCATCCTGCAATTAGCTCTCTTCATATCTCAAGGTCTAACCAAGTCACAGTGACCACCGTTGTTTTCACTGGAGCAGTGAAAGGTTAAAGGCTTATTGAACCTCTTCCATATGTTATAGAGAAAACAATGATTTTTTTGAAGTGTAGAGGGCAAAAGTAAGAGGAAAAAAACTGTGGATTAGAGTATTGTTTATAACTTAGGTTCCTGTTCTTGTCAGTACTGAAACACCAAAGACGGCTTATGTCTTCTCAATGAAACAGTTACTGTATAAAGTACTGTAAAAGTCCTTGGAGCAGAAAGCACATACCAGAACTTCACCTGATGAAAACATCAACATCTAGGATTGAGATTTAAATTCTCTCTCCCTGTCTAAACTAATGAATCTTTAATTGTACTATATGAAATGAAACAGACTCAAAAGGATAGAGGTCAAGAATTTCCTTCCCTCTTTTCACCCTAGAATAGTTGTTGTCTGGTGGTTAGTGCATTCTTCTGAAAAAAAAAAAAAAAAAAAAAAAAAAAAAAAAAAAGTTGTTTTGAATCCTCTCAGGGAAAGAGTAAGTCAGGCATGTATTCCACATCCTGGATGAGTGCACTGATTTCTGAGCTGCTGAAAGAAATGGATACAACTTTCTTTTTTGCGGTAAGCACAAGAGCTGAAGAACCAGAATCCATTTGAGTCATGAAGGCTAAAAGGGACCTCTGAATGTCAGTGAGACTTGCCTTCTGATTAGACCAGGCTATTAAAGTTGGATCTAACAGTTAAGTTAGAACAACTACGCAGGACATGGTCCTGAGATTTTTTCAGGGGCAGAGATTCCACAACTTCTCCGTGCAACTTGTTTCTGTGCTTGAATATCCTTGTGGTTATTATTATTATTATTATTATTATTTATTATTTATTTAACTGAATTTCCCTTGCCATAATTTATGATCATCACCCTACAGTCTGTAGTTTTGAATATGCTTCTACTGATACACAGGATAATTTCTAATTTGCAGGTTTTGTTTAGAAACAAAATCAGAGACAAGCTTCCCAATCTATTCTCCAAACAAGTCTCCTGGAGGGTGTGAGCTGATAAGGAGATATCCAACTTTTTCCTAAGGAAAAATAAGCAATCATTACCTGAAGACATCATGTAATGAAGGTGTGCTTACCTATAGACTCTTTCTTGTTCAAGAATAGAAGGCATGCTTGGTTGAACACAGTCTGGATCCACAGTGCCTGTGATTCTTACTTACATGAATTCAGATACCTTTTAATGTTATCTATCTCCCGGAGAGTCACAGAATTTTTCAGTATTTCCTGATTCTGGGCAGTACTATCAAAATGCCAGATTAGAACTGAACGTAATATAAACTTGGTTTACACATAATGCAATCTTTATTGTGGGGAGAATCTGGCTCCAGAGGAGACCCTTACAAAGAAAAACAAACAAACAAACATCATAAAATAGAATAGAACAGACTCACCAGGAGCCACCACCTCCTTTGAACATGGCAGAGGTTGAAGAATTCCCTTGAAGTATAAAGTTTTATGAAAGATCAAGGTAAGACTTCATTTAATTGGATAAGATTAAATGAATGTCCAGGATTTTGAACTTCACCTGTATAGTCATGAAAACTGGAATAAATTGATATGTTGCTTACCTTATCTTACTTGATAAATTTTGAAGAGTCATTATTCATACTGTCCCCCCAGGATCCACTTTTTAAAAACAACATTGTTGAGATTGCTTCAGAAATTCAACCTTCCAGTGACTTAATCATCAGTATATTCTTCAGGTCATGCATTATCACAGTATCTAGCATGTCTCTTTTCTAGAACATATTGTAAATAAGTTTTTGTACATGAAAGAGGAGAGGCAAACAAACAAACAAACAAACAAACAAAAAACCCTTGAACAATGTACCTCAGTACACGGGAAAACAAATGAATAAAACTGTATTTTCTATTTTCTGTTGACCGTGCATGATACTGATATATGAGCTAGATCCAATTATATTTGCTCTTTGACATGGCTCACTTATTCATTTTCTCATTCACTCAGTCTGTAGAAAACAGTTGCAAATCTGCACATGTCCAATAGTATAGAAGAAGATATAAACTGAACATAGGCAGGAAATTCAGAAGAGCTAGGACATGTTCTTAGAGCTGATGTATAATCATGAAATGTATTTTGACCCTCTGCTCCACCTTCTATGCCTTTGTTATGTATTTAGAAAGCTGTTTGAATAGTAATGGTCTTCACAATCTGTGCAGGACCTATCATCACTGCTTCTCTGGCATTGACTGAGGACTCCAGATGTGACTATAACATAACTAATAACATAAAAAACAACATAAGAAGGTGGGACAAGAACAAAAACTGATTTTATATTGTCTCCAAGGGCCATGTTTCAGAGGGAAAAGGAAGAGAAAAATAAAATTAAAAAAAAAAAAAAGAAGAAAAAAAAAAAGAAAACGATGCAGCAAAAATGCTTCTTGGAAAGAAATACAATAATCTTGTTTAATCCTGAATCATTGTTGCAATCAATTCAATTTTGTAGGCAGGCTCCCATGACACATCTATTCCAAGAGTTAACAAGAAACAGATCTGAAATACCAACAACTCCAACAGGAGACCAAATTTTCTCTTATGATGAAAATATCTGCTTGGAGAGGTTTCAGATCTGCATGATCAGTGTGAAATTGAAATTACTCCAAGTGATTTTGATGAGTGACTGTCTTCACAGATGAACTGTTTGATGTTAATGCAAGAAAGAAAACAGAGTGATATGAGAGTAAATGAAAGCTTTGGGGGAAAAAAAAAAGGGAAAAAAAAACCCTTTTTTTTTTTTTTGTCTAATCATAAATATGTTTGATGGAGTAAAAAAATATTGAAATAGGACTAGAAAGGTGAGCAGGGTTAGACAGATATGTGGGCTTTATTCTTTACACAACAAAAGAAATGAACAGCAGCAAAAGATAATGTTCAACAGCACATAAATAGCTGAAATATGCACATATCAACTGTATACCTCATGTTGAATTAAAGGAGAATTATATTAAAATAAAAGGGTTCTCGTGCAATTTGTGTAACTTATAATAAAGATTCTGCCTTTAGCAGCAATAAGACCTTTTGATCTTAAGAGGCATTCATAATGACAAATAAGCCCAACTTGTTCACCTCATTTGTGTTACCAGCAGCTCTGACAGAAATTGGGCCATTCTGAATTCAGAAGCTGGTGCTGTGCAAGGTGACATGTAGTCCTACTTCCTTTCACTGTGGATAACACTTATTACTCTGCAATTAACTCTTCAGTCTCTTCCATAAATAATCTGACCTCTCACTAGGGAGACTGATATTTCAGCATAAAACCTGATACGTTTGATGTGTAGGGAAACTGTGTAGTCTCAGTCTCTGAACGTAGGTGCAAGTATATACTAGGTAGTTTTTTAGGGATCAGTCTTGAGCTTCAGTTTTCAAAACTATTGGTTATCAATGTAGCACATTGTATTGTCTCTAGCCTTTACAATGTAAGGTCACAAAGTATTGGAAATGTGCAATAAATGTGTGTTTATGTATCTTTTTCATTTTGATTTGACAATATAATATATATCCTTTCCCTAAAACAGAATTGCCTGCTGTGTTGTAAAAGTACAAAATACCTTTAAATGCTGCTAATCAAACTCCAGGGGCAGCTAATGGAAATAATCTTAGCCCTTACCAAGGGGCTATGAACAGTTTTGCTGTCTACCATGCAGAGCTGCATCCAAATTGTGAACTTCAGGAGTTCAAAAACTTGGTCCTTGCTTAATCCTTACTCTGGAGGACAGGAAACTGTGCCAACTCTCTATTTGGCATGGCTTAGTTCCTCTTACATGCTCACTCAGGTTGGCTCAGCTCCTCTAGCCAACGTATCAGCAAGATAGAATCGACACTTAGTGCTTTTTTTTAAAAAAAAAAAAAAGATTTTTTTTTGTTGCTCATCCTCTGTAAAAGCTATCCTCCCTTATGCAGAGAATGCTAACATAGATAAAAGCAGTACAAGGCTACCTAATGCCTTTTTTCCTTCACTATGTACAAGTGACTCAGAAAAAAAAAAGAAAAAAGTTTTGTGTTCTTATGGGGCCAACAAGATTTAAAATTTTATTATTAATTTTTGAAAATGGATGGCCAGGACAAATCTGAAAAAACACCAAAAAACAACAACAACAAAAAGTTTTGTTTGCAGGAAAATCTCTAGGTCTAATTCTTAATGTCATGGGTCTTGACTGACTTGTTAAAAAAAAAATTCATTCTTCAAGATTGCTTTCATTTAATATGACATATTATACAATTATTAAAAATGATTTATTTTTCTACCTTGAAAAGATTTTTCTCTTCTCTTTAGACCAGAAGGCTATGTAATTGTCAGTTCTACATTCCAGATTAAGCATGACCATTTATGTCATGCAATTCATGCCCTGCTCGGTCTGGTTGAACTGAAAATCAAACTGAATATAAATTAGGTCTGGAGACAATATTGCTATGGTTTCAACATGCAGTGATACCATCTATCATATTGTTTTCTAGTTGCAATAGCAAAAGACCTGAATTTTCAGCATGCTTGGGTGCCCAAAGATGCCAATAAAGATCTAGAAAGATGCCCAAAAGCAAGAAGGTACCTATGTTAGTCAAGTACTTCCACATCTTTCCTTCATTCAAGTCATATAGAAAGATGGAAGTGTTTCTGAAATATCTCTTTAGGTATGTTTGCACCTCATTAGACAGTTGCTTTTATAAATCTGGTAAAAGCTCACAACAGTGAGCTTCATACCTCTCAAAGGTAAGGAAATAAAGAATGAAGGGAATCTTAAGAAACTGGTGGTATGGAACAAGTATAAACTGATAAAGAGCTCTGTGACGTACATTACAATAGGATTAATTTTCAGATGTGCTCATCACACACAGCTCTTCTCCAGCCTGAAGAGGCTGTTGTTCCTCTTTGCTTTGTGATGTCCTTAAGATATTTGTTTGTGGCAAGGCCACAACAGACTGATATTGTTCTCTTCCAGTAAGGCATGTTAGGGACTATAAACATTTTCTAGACCTCTCTCTGGTAGCAGGTTATCTACCAAGTAGATTTTGGATATTAAAGGAATTTAGAAGAGAGGGCAAACCAAAGGAACAGATGTGTGAAAAGGATGAGTACTTGCACTCTAGACCCTCTGTAATCTGTGGCTGAATAATCCAAGTTTGACTAGTCCTATTATTTATATTTTTTAGGAAAAAAAAAAAAAAAAAAGTAGAAGTTTTCTTTGAAAAGAAGTTAAGTTTATATTTTCTTTTCTTTCTTTCTTGTTTTATTAACAGAAGATTAACACAAATCATCCAAATGTTAAGATTGCCCCATCCCTGGAAGTGTTCAAGGTCAGCCTGTATGGGGCTTTGAGCAATCTGGTTTAGTGGAAGATGTCCCTGCCCATGGAAGGGGGTTGGAGTTAGATGGTCTTTAAGGTCTCTTCCAACCCAAGCCTTTCTACGAGTCTATGAAGACCAGAAACCATCCTGCAGATAAAAAGGAAATTGAGTATTTGTCTCTCTTTTGCTACATATGTAAAGAAAATTAGCAGTCATTTGATCTTCTAAAATAAATTGTGTAAACAAGGGAAAATTTGAATAGGTAAATCTATCTTTAAATATTGCCATTGAATCAAGACTTAAATCAATGTGGAGGAACTTTCAGGGGTGTGTTATCTCCAGGATAGTACCCATAATTACTGGTAGATTTTAGAGGAAGGATGAATGACACATTCTGAATGAACATGCTTAATGAATCCCTGGTTTCTACTTTGTGGCCTCTGTATTGGCAGTGGAATCAAGAGGTTATTGAAATAATTTACTGAATCAGTACACAATGCATCAGTGGCTGGCTTTTTTACCCATGGTAATAACCTTTCTGTCTGCTGCAGGGATCACAGCACTTGGAAAAAATGTCACATTATTTTTTTTTTCTTTCAGTTCTATGTACTTACAGGGCCACCTAGCTAAACGTGTGAATGGCAGTGACAGTCTGGGGCAGTTTGGCTGTATGCATTTCATCAGCCTCTGTTGGACAACTAGTTTCATCAGAAGACAGTTCTGTTGCTAAAAGCACAATCCAGACTTCTTTGAAATAACTGGAAAAGCTGCCATAGGTTTTGGATCAGACCCCCCTAATGCAAGCTGGATGCAAGAAAAGCTGCTAAATTCAGCTGGTATTCTTTTCATCGAGATAAAAGATAAGCTCTTACTCAAGCTGTGAACTCCCAGGGGGAGAAAAATGAATAGAAGAGTTGTTCAAACACAACAGGCTTGATTGTGCCTGACCCTGTGTGGGTGCGAGGGAAATGGGAGCCAAGTGCAAATAAGCTTTCCTTTCTCCCTCCTGAGAGTCTACCCCAGGCTAGACATGGTTGTGCTCCCTGAGATCAGGGAGCCCGGGGGCTAGCACAGAAAATGATGCCTGTAGCAGGGAAGAAGAAAGAGATGTCAGGAAGTGGAGCCGTTTAGCCCCATTGGCACATTGTGAATCCTTTAAAGTGGGGCAGCTGCCTCCGCACAGAGGGAGGCACCAGCATCAATAAATCTGTTCAAATAGGCATGTGCTTGGAGTTGTGCATAAACTAATCTGCTTAAGGAGATTTGTTTCTGTGCTCCCAGAAAACCTTGCTGGGATGGTATGCGTTGTAACTGTGCTTTCTGCACAAGATTAGCACAGCAAAGAGATCAAGTAGTTTATATGCATATATATATATATATACACATATATATCTATATATATACTGCTGCTGTGTGCTGTTGCTCTTTGAGGATGCACCTGGTTCTTCAGTAAAAGACAAAGAAGCTCAAAATACTAAGAAGCACAGTGTGCAGTTCATATTTACCATAGTAGCAGTTCTCAGCTTGTCATCCCAGGTAACGTTACAAACCAGGTCCATCGGGTAAGAGTGGAGATGCATATGGCAAATCCAGGCAGGAGATGGATGCAGGGTGTGAGTACTAAGCATCAGCAACAGACATCTGGACTGGAAACATGGTGGTTGAAGTGGAGGACAAAATGATGTGATGTGTGCAGCTCTGAGCTGCTTCAAATGCCTGGATGCCAGTGAGTGCTCAGCATTCTCCCAGCAGCAGTGCTGTAGAAAAAAAAGCCATGATATGTCCCGAAAGTATTCTCTGTTTCTCTTCTAAAAAGGATGATCATTTATGCAAGAAACATGAGACCATCACAGCTGTTCAGAAAGGATTTGGGGAAAATACATGCACAGAGTGATACTTGGACTGTACTTTCTGCTGCTGCATTTCTGTAGTGATGTATGGAAACAAGTTCTGGATGTTTTCCTGATCCAAGAGATCAGATTAAGGCTCTCAAATTTGGAATCATACTTGTAGCAAGAGAAGAGTCAGCATCACTATTGTTACTGTTATGGGGTAAATAAAGCCAAAGAGAAGGTAGCTAGTGAACCTTGCTAAGATTTGATGGAAACTAAAGCAAAGTGTTTGGTGTCAGTGATGGTTCATGGCTCTTTAGCAATTTTGTTTTGTTTTGTTTTCTGTCCTTTTCTGTATTTTTTTGACCTTTATAGTCAACAGGAAAAGGTTGTCAATTCTGTCTCCTACTGAAAAAACATTTCCTTTTGTCACTGAAAGAGAGAAGTCAATGGGACATTTTTTCTGAGCTGGCATAGCTCCACTGACCAATGCTTTTCCAGCAAATTCAGGACCTGTGATAACAGACTCACCCATTTAATGACAGAACAGGCAAGCACACTAGAGGTGATGGCAGTAAAATCTTATGTGTTCTTCAGGACTGGACCATGATAAGAAGGTTGTTATTCATTCTCCATTTTAATTTCTTTCTTCTACTGATTTTACCATTCAGCGCTAGCTCAATGTGCAACTCATCTAGAACTGTGAAAAAAGAAAAAACAAGTTTCAGACAAAAATTTTTAAAATGTTTTATGCTGATTGTGGGTATAATGAAAAGGAAGATTATTTCTACAAGCAACACTGAGTAAGGTTTCTTTGACTACATCAAACCAAAATAGTTTGTCCTTCCTGAAAGTTTTTTTTTTTTTTCCCTGTTGAAAGCATTTGAGAAAAGTGATATAACTTTTCAAACAAAAGTGCAACCAAACCAGCATGTTTTGAATGTAATACCATTGACTTTAAAACTTATTTAAGATAAAGCATTGAAAAATTCACTGAGCTAGCATGAGTTTACACCTATATATTAACAAGTAGATGAATATTGTTAGTGATTGACACACTGCCTAACACACCATGTTATGAAGTAGTTGCCAATGCAATCAGGTCCTGAACAGGCACTAACATGTTAATCTGGGAATAGTGGTATGAAACCTTTATTAGCCCTTTTCTATTTTTTTCAGCCTCCTTTTCTCTGCCCTTGTACCTCCCTTTTTCTATAACCTCAAGCCAGGGTTTAGTCAGCAGCGTTAGTCATTTGCCTTCAGTCCTAACATTCAAATACAAGGAAGAAATCTTGGCTCTGTTTAAATACACTGCAAAAGTCCTTCTAACTTCAGCATGGCCAGATTGTCACTCTGAAGTTTTGGATCTTTATAAAAGCAGAAGAGTCAGTGACATTTTGCTGTGTCACTAAATCCATGCAAGCAGAAGTTACTTTTGCCAAAGTGAAGAAGATGCACAGTAAAGCTTTAAGGGTTATGCCAGAAAAATTCCTTGAGTCTTTTTAAATCCAGCTGAAGGTGGCATCAGATTTATTTTTGTAAGTCTTATGCAGTAAAATGAGACTGACATATCAAATCTGTTTCTGAACCAAGTCTCTATTTGGTAACCTATCCTTTGGCCATTTATTCAAAATGTTTATATATATATGTCAATATATATCAATATATATCACTTCATTGAAGTTAGTGGGAGTTTTCTGATTTATTTCATTGCATATAGATGCATTACGTGTCACAGATTATTGAATATGTTGTTCAGCGTATTTCATTTCTTATAGAATCATAGAATCATAGAATCATAGAATATCCTGAGTTGGAAGGGACCCATAAGGATCATCAAGTCCAACTCTTGACACCGCACAGGTCTACCCAAAAGTTCAGACCATGTGACTAAGTGCACAGTCCAATCTCTTCTTAAATTCAGACAGGCTCGGTGCAGTGACAACTTCCCTGGGGAGCCTGTTCCAGTGTGCAACCACCCTCTCTGTGAAGAACCCCCTCCTGATGTCAAGCCTAAATTTCCCCTGCCTCAGCTTAACCCCGTTCCCGCGGGTCCTGTCACTGGTGTTAATGGAGAAAAGGTCTCCTGTCTCTCGACACCCCCTTACGAGGAAGTTGTAGACTGTGATGAGGTCTCCTCTCAGCCTCCTCAGCCTCCTCCTTATATTAGTATTCATAACCATACATAAAAGTTAGGTGTTTGAAATGAATTATTGTATCTTCAGTGGTCACATCTTGACTAATTTAGGCTACAGTGCTATAATTTAATAACAGAAAGACTGTGTTTGCTGCTGTTAATTGTCTGTTCTTACAGATACATACTCTTTTAAAGGTGGTTGGTTTTGTTGATTTCTTTTTTTCATCCCTCATTCTTCCAAAACAGCTTTTAAGCCATTTGAGGCACTCTGGTTGTGTGCTCTATGCCCAATATTTTTACATAAATAGCAAGAGAAATTTGTATTAGCTGTATTTCAGAATTTCCACCCGTAGCTCTAGTTTTCTGAGTTATTGCACTGTTTGTGTAATCTTTAGAAAACACTTACATGTTTACTTATGCTTAGCTCTCAATATGCCTTCATTATGTTCACAGTGAATATAATTTTTCTGTGTGGGAATGACATAAAATAGAACAAGTTCTCTGAAGCTGTTGCAGAGGAACACAGTCCACTGGGTATTTCTTGTGCTGCACCAATTGTCTCTCTCAAACCTTTCCATTCTTCCCATCCCCTTGTATAGATAGTTGCTTGTACTCAGGGTCCTCTGGAACTGTGCACACCTCACCTACAAGCCTCCAAGGAATAGTGGCTTTTCATGCATACTGTAAAAAACCTATCTGTTTGGCACTGCATAAGATTCAGGAGGTTTTCAATGATGCCAGATACTGAAATGACCTATCAACACTGCTAAGTACTTAAACAAAGATTCTTTTCAACCCCTCCAAAATGATAGCCTGAATGTCTATTCATATGTGGGTAGTGGATTTATAAAATAACATCTGAGGGGAACAGTTTTCTCCTTCTATTTTCCATTTTCCATGGGGTTAAGTTGTAACTGGGTACTCTGAGGACATCCTTGGCTGATGTAACCACATGGTGAGGGAATTCACTGTCTATGTCAGCTACAATTTGTGCTGTGATTTGTCTTTTGGAGGTACCTACCTCTCCTTGTTGACTGCAGAGAGAGATAGCATACCACATTTAATTTAGAAAATCCCCATTTTTAAAAAAATTATTATTATTATTTTTAATGAGTATTGCTAATAACTATTAAGAAACTGAAATATTTTTGTGTCCAGGCTGAAACTGAGTACTTTAAAGCAAAATAAATTTATAAAAAACCTGTACAAATCCTCAGCTACTGGATTGGTATAGGAATTAAAGTAAATTGGTAGCAATATATAATGCTTTATTTTAAGGGGAAGTTTAAAATAAGAAAAGCGAGAAAAAATTAATAATTACTAGCTACATGACAACAAGACAATCCTGTCCTATTCATTCCAAAGTGATTTAGGCACACTACTAAAGAATTGTTTACCTAGGTCAGTTTAGGTGTTTTTATTTGTTGCATCCCCTTTTCATTCATAATTGATAGCTGCAGTTCTGAGATCTTAAGTTTCACTCCATCTTTGCACAATATCTCTTTATGTCAGTTAAGTGTTTTTATAGTAGGTAGTTTCCAATTTTGATTAAATTGATATGATTATTGTAACTTAATTTGGCAAACTTTCTTTGCCATACGAGATTTGAAAGCTTTTGTTTAGTTCAGGTGGTAGGGGATTCTGGCTGATGTTGTAAAGATGTCAATGTCATTTTTGACTTGTTTGTAGTAAATTATTCAGAAGCATGAGGAGTGGTAATATTTGGTGAAAAAAAAAAAAAAGTATTGGGATGATCTCTGAGTCTTGATTGTTCATACATTACTGCTTACTGGTGATTTCTGATCTCCCTTCATCAGATGATGTCAAATGGCTACACAATCTGGTATGCCATTGTCATCATGGAGGAAAAGGTTCTGCTTGGTTATACCTCCAGCTCTCTAAGCTTCTAGTGCTTTAGCAGGGATGGAAATCTAATTCCATAGCTTAAACTCTCACAGAGGTTGTGTGCGTGTTACATGTGACCAAGTAATTAAAATTTGTCATATTTGCTCAGTGGTTTGAGATAGACATTTTCATAAAGTTTACACTTGGGATTGTTTTGCTGGTTTTGACTTATCAACTCCTGATGCAGACTTCTGAATAAATAAAACATGGACTGGTATTACTTAATATCATTTCATACAATTGGTGAAAACTAATTTGATGATCTTGTACAGGGATTTCTTATTTCCCAGAAGAGCCAATAGATGACATCTACCTAATATGCCAGTTAAAATTCGTACATGTAGCTTATATGAGAAAATTGATTGGAACTCATTTGACTATTGAGTAAGATTCACATCAGTAAATATAGTGACTGCATTAGTATTAGCTAACCTTCCGAACCACAAAATACGTGTTGTCTCATTTTATTTGTAGAAGAAAGGCACAATTATTTTGTGAATAATTTACTTCTTAATCTACTCATAATTACATCCTGTTTTACATTCCTGTTAATCACACCCTTTGATTTATATAATTTGAATGGAATAATGATTTATAAGCTTAAGGTTTAACTAGATCTATTTTTCTCTCCCAATCTTCAAAAAACAAGATTATGTAAGATCATCTGTTGGTTGCACACTTCTGTTCAGTCTTCACCTGATTTGACCGACAGTACCAAAGTACAGATATTTGAGTACCTGTGATTGAAAGTCAAGAACTGTTATTATTTGGGTTGCTCTTGCTGGAGGAGAAATTTTCTTAAGGTTTCCTCCTCATAGGAATATAATCGCCATCAAGCTATGACTGAACTTTAATTTACTTCAGCATCTTGTGCTTTTTGGTGTCTGTCATATAGTGCAAAATACTGTACAGTATGCATTTATTTTATGCATGGCATCAGGGAAAGCTCCTTAGAAAATGTGGAGGGTTTATGTATATTCCCTAATCCTTATCTGTATTCACTACTTAAAACTCTTAAGTCTAAAGACTTAAATATTTGCTTTCTGTTTTTAAATGCACTTTGATCCACTTATGAATTTAGGTACCTAACTGCTGTGTTGGTCCTACATCCTACGTTTCAGTAGCAAATGAGGTCTGAGAAATATTTGCTCAGCTGAAGACTTAAGGAAAGATCCTTTTCCTGTGTCCCTAGCCTGAAGGAGGATGGTTTTCCAGGTAATCCCTTTGCTTGATCCACATTTCAGCACCTACACAGGGCAAAAGTCGGAAACAACATACATATGCCTTCTCTCTTTCAGCTTGGTGATTTTCTTCATGAATTGTTTTGCTCTCTGGCAAGCGTCAGAATTGATATTTCACCTAATTATGTTCAATCAAAGAGCAGGCTCCCTGCCAAGCCCAGTCCCTCATAATGCTTTAACAGATCTGACACAGGTGTTGATAGCCCTTCTGATGTTTTCTGCTATCACTTTTCACAACAGCAGCAGAACAAGATGATTGCCTCAAACTTCCCAGTTTCAGCTTGCACAACTGTTCAAGCAATTACCTGCCCCAAAGTAATGTAATGGGTAAACTGATGTTATGCAAAGATTTGTTTGGGAATGTTAATGTTTAAGTACATATGAATTAACTTAAAGGGCACATACGAGGTCAGCACCCAACCAAGTCACCTGAATAGACTCCTATTTGCTTTGGACAGAGCTCTGGCTACTGTACAAAGTCCCACATGAGCGTAGTCTTTCATTATTTGTAACACAGATATGCAGACACTTTGTATAAGAACAAAATATCACTTCAGAAGGGATGAATGTCTACTATTTGGTGAAAGATATATACTGGATTATTTAAACATAAATAGAACTACCTTGAGAATGTTCTGCTTTCTGCATCAGTAATTTCAGTGCCTGTCTAAACGCAATCCACAGCTTAGTAATCAAAAAGCTGCAGGGTACATTAACATTCTATGATACTTTAGAGCTCCTTTTATACATTCATATATATTATATTTCTGCATATATGTTTGCACAATTTAAATTATGAAGGCATATTAGGAGAGAAAGAAAATTAGATATGTTGTTATCATTATCTTTACCAAATGAAACTGTGAGAAGAAGACATAGTAGGTAAGACGTTCAATATTCTGAGTTTCTGTATGTCTGGTCATCCGTTTTATGAAAGATTTGAAACCTAGCATGTAAAGTATCTAAACAGCCATATTACATTAAAAGTAGCACCTGGCATTACTGCATAATCAATTAGTACTTCATGAAAATGCCTATTGTCTAGCAATTGATATTTGAAGCATAGCCTTGTGGTTTGAACAGTACTATAGTTTTAATTTTTGACCGTGCTTCAAGTTTCAAGTATGATGATAGGCCCTATCTACTTAACGGGAATAATGTCTGTCTGTCTCAAAATGGGGTTTTAAAATGAGGTTATAGAATATACATATAACATCAACACATTTTAAACAATGTCTAGCCAGTGCATTAGCATACACTCAGCTTCCAAGTCATCTCAAAAACTTCCTGTCCTTTTAGAGAAGCTTAGAGTCTCAATGATGCAAAGCCTCAAGAATTTTCAGTATTGTTATATATGGAATTCCAGGAAAGCAAACAGGTTTATCTAGACCCTAACTTTCCACAGTAAAAGAACTAGTATTTTTATATGATCATGACTAGTCCAAAAAATAAAAATAATATAGGGTTTTACTTCACTCATTTATTGTTGCCACAGATTACATGTTTAATTTCTTTTCAAGACCTAGAAAATCTGAAGGCTTTTCTTCTAGGCCTTTTGTTATTTTCAGTCCTGAAGTAATCTTTTTATGGTTTGCACATTTTATTATGTTGTGTCATACTTATAACCACAATTAAAAATATAGCAACCAGTGCTAAATTTTATGCAAACCCAGAGACATTGACTAAACATGCACTGAAGAGTTAGCACCCTCATAAACAAGATAGGCAGAGAATATGGGACCTAACACTTTAATGAACAGAGAGAATAGTAAAAGGCAAATCAAAGCTCTGGCTGTGGTAAACAGTAGAATCATAGAATATCCTGAGTTGGAAGAGACCCATAAGGATCATCAAGTCCAACTCCTCTCACCACACAGGTCTGCCCAAAAGTTTAGACCATGTGACTAAGTGCACAGTCCAATCTCTTCTTAAATTCAGACAGGCTTGGTGCAGTGACTGCTTCACTGGGGAGCCTGTTCCAGCACGCAACCACCCTCTCAGTGTAGAACCTCTTCCTTATGTCTATTCTAAACTTCCCCTGCCTCAGCTTCACCCTGTTCCTGCCAGTCCTATCACTGGTGTTTATGGAGAATAGGTCACCTGCCTCTCCACTCCCCCTCGTGAGGAAGTTGTAGATCGTGATGAGGTCTCCCCTCAGCCTCCTCTTCTCCAGGCTGAACAGGCCCAGTGACTTCAGCCGCTCCTCATGCGTTTTCCTCTCCAGGTCTTTCACCATCTTTGTCGCCCTCCTCTGGACATTCTCCAGCAGTTGAATGTCCTTTTTGTACTGTGGTGCCCAGAACTGCACGCAGTACTCGAGGTGAGGCTGCACCAGTGCAGAGTAGAGCAGGACGGTAAAGGCATAATGTTCGAGGACAACATTTATGCGAGGGAAAAACTAAGAAAAAGGAAACAACATGGAGTGAACAGGATCCCCTGAGGTCTATAAGAAAGACATGCATGGAGTGACCCTGATGCCAATGTACTGTAAGGCAGCGTAGGCAGTCAGTTGGTGTGAGAGACAGAAAATTCAGTTGAGACTGTATGTAGAATTCTGCAAAAGAATAAAATGTTTGCCTGCTTTTAGCTACTTTTATGCTGATTTTCCTATCAGGTGCAAGTTCTTTTAAGTCCTCTTCATTTTTTCCCCTGATGGCAATGTAGGAAGAAAAGATGCGATAGATGCTCTTCTGTTGATAACACGTGTGTGCCAAGCAGTTTGGGGTATAATGGCCCAGAAGCAGATTTTACTCTATATTTCTCTCCTCCCACTGCGACAATATCTATTTTACTTTGTCGTGCTTCTTAGGCTCTCATCAGAATTTAATTCATCTGCTGGCATTATCACTCAAAACTGTGAGCTTTCCGTCAGCACTTTGAGGAAATATTGATGATCTCATCAGCTTTGAATGCTGTTTCTGCTTCAGTTGCAGAACACTACCAGGTTGTTTGCACAGACATTGCCCATCTGACCTAACTATATGCTTTATGTGAGGTGTTAAATTTGGTAAAATTGTTCCTCATGTCGCAGTGTGTGGAGGGTTTTGGAAGAGTAATATGGAAGAAAAAGGGTGGTGGTTGTTGTTGTTCATTTTTTTATGTGTTGATTTCGAACTAATAGGATAACTTCCCTAAATTAAACTTGTTTCTTGAGATGACAGAGAAATAGAGAGTAGAAGTATCCCTGCTTGTGAAGAAAAATTCCACATATGAAAGTCTCTCAATCAGGTGCTGAAGCATCACGTGGGAGATGGTGGTGGTTTCTTCAGCTTCTTCAGAATAAAACAGAAAACTGAAAACTGAACTTGCTGAGAAAGTTAAGAAAGATGCATGTGAAGTTTATATGTGGGTAGGGAATAGGAGTTTCTATTGTGAATATGGGCTAGCTGGGAGATGATGTGGTAACCAGTTTCTGCACTACAATGGGGCATTGAATAGCACCTAGGAAGCTACTGGAAAGATCTGGAAATAAATAAATAAATCAGGAAAAAAAAATAGCTTTGTCTTTTTGCTATAACTGTATATTCAATATCTCACCAGCATAATTTTGAAAAAAAATGATACAAGTGTGGTTTTTAGAAGGTAGGCTCCCAAGAACATGATTATTTGGCTATTGTTGTTGCTATAAATAACAAAATTGGAAGTTTGTGATAGTTAATCTCGTGCTGTTTCTGAGGGTTTCCTCAATGATTTGGACTCAGTGGGGCTGATTTGATGAATTAGTTTGCTGCCTGCCAAATGGCTCGAGTTGAGTGGCACTGGGATCCAGCTACCTGCAGAGCTTATTCTGGCTAGAAAGAGCCAGCACAGTATTGGATCTTGCTTTATGCAGGGGCTGCTGGATTTGTAACTCTGACCCTAGGCTGAAAGCCTGGCTCTGACAGGGGTCTATTAAAGTCCCCGAATGTCTTGGTGTAATCCTGACTGTTTTTATTTCATCTGAGATGTCAGGCAAGACAAAGTTCCTTAGCCACTAAAATTTCACCTTGAGAATCCAAGCTTTAGGCAAAAGCTCATACCCCAAAGCTTCTTTTTTAGCTTTGAGGCTCAGCTGGTACAAAATCCCATCCTAATTTAGAGTAGTTGTAAACTAACTGAAGAGCAGATTGCTATGCTCTTGCTGTAGCTAAATGCCTGTGAATGAAACTTCTGTCCGTATTGGACCCTAATTTATAGATTCTATTTTATAGATTTTTTTTCTCCTCTTTTTAAAGCTCTTGTGTATCTTTGGTCTTTTTCTCCTTCACGGTAGCTGAGCGTATGACCTCCACTTCACATGTGATAGATTGCAATGACAGGTTGAGATTCTGGTGCTCATATAGTTTGGAAGTAATTGCCACATTTCTTCACCTGGGATCCAAAAATCTGGGGAGTGGATAGGAGAAGCACAGAAACCTTGTTTTGATGTAGAATGTATGATTTTAGCATTGGGTTCCTATGCTGCAGGCTGAACAAGAAATTTATTTCAATATACAAACCAAAAAAAGAACAGGATAAAAATTGGCTTAGTGAGATGAGTGCATTATAAAACTCTCTTCAAATATGGTAAGTGCATTGTTTGCATGTAAATATGTAACCCACTTACTAATCAAGAAATACAGTTAATAAAAGTAGTATTGAAATAGTTCAATAATACTGTTTTCTGACTCTTCCTGCCCTAAGGCTGTGTTTTCAGCTGTTTATAACTCTACAAGATTTATCCTTTCTTGGTGACTGCTCTGTGCTGAATATTTTAGGGTAGGATTTTGTGAAGAAAGGACATGTTCAGAAGTCTCAGCCTTTTTTTTCCCTGCAGAAAATAGAAAGTGTAGGGATGCTAATTTAGAGCAGGGACAAAACTATCTGATAAAAGTAACTTAATAGGATTATAGCCTGAGGTGTAGGATCAGTAAATGGGGAACAGAATATTGGGAAACAGGAGAACTGGCAAGAAAAGTAAAAGATCTGGAACTGAACAGGTTTAGGACTGGGGACTGACTAGCTGGACTAAGAATGGATATCTACTGAAGAGTTAAAGCTCTTGGAATCAAGAATTGGCTGGAGAAAGAAAAGATAACCAGTCAAGGAAGATGAAAACAGAAATGAAAATGGGAAAAATGGGAATGGATGGTCTCATTACTGAATACAGAGTCAAGAAACATGATGGGTCAATACTAAAATTCAAGAAAACAGAGCTCATAGAAGAAAAACTCAAATCTGAGAATAAAAGTATGTGTACACATGGGCCTCTAGGGCTTGGTTTCAGGTCTCATATGGGAAAAGAGTTCAATGTTCAGTAAATATCTGAGAAATGCATTACTTCCTATTCTGCTCTTCTGTTTATTCCTGTGAAGGATGATTACCCATTAGGGTTATCAGAAACTTTGTTAGTTTACTTAGCAGAGAACCGTGTGATGGAAATGAGTCACTAAGCCCACTCATGAACCACGTGGTTGTCAGTATATTTTCTTATACTGGGATTGGATGGATTTTTTGTTTACAGTGAGCTGGTCTGAAAAAAACACAACACACACACACATAAAGCTAGAAAAAAAAAAAAAAGTATCTATTATTTTAAATTATATATCTTGTGCTTGAATTATGTCTTAATTCAAGCACTAAACATTGAGAAACTGTCAGAACAGAGGTTGCTTCTGCAACTTTCATTTAGTTTCTGTGCATAATATATCACCGTTAAGAGTAAGATATGGTGCACTCCCCTCTACACCTTCTTGGGATCATTATTTTGTTCACTGGCTGCATAAAAATGCAGTACTTGGAGATGTAAAATTAACCCAAATCTGTTGCTGGACAGATTTACAAAATTAAAAATAGGACTGACTGTATTGTTTCATGATAGAAAAAGGTTATGAACTCCTTGGAGATGGGTTCTCCCCAGGACAATCTTAAGGAGTCTGCATGTAAGTTTAGGAAAGTTTACTAGCTGCTCCCACCTCTGTGAGTGCCGGCTTAGCTGTGAGACCCTCAGTTCTTTAGTACTCAGGGGAAAACCATATGTCATCTGCAGAAATACTGAACTGGTGAGAGCTGTTCTTTAAAGAGAAAAATTCAAATATACCTAAAATGTTATATTGAGATGTTTTGAAGGGGAAGTCCAAAAAGAGTGGTCTTAATCTTCCTCTACCTAAAATCCCTTGTAGCAAAATGAAGGCAATAGTATTTTTCATGCCAGAGAGATGTGTTGAAAATTAATTAATGTTTATGGAGCATTTGGTTACTATAGTAATGAGCATTACTGAAGAATTCAGGAGGAAATTGAGCACTATGTACTCTGTGTAACAGTAACAAAAAAGAGAAGTTGCATGAGCTCATGTAATTAGAAAGTATATTAAAATGCACACTGGAGTGTACTGGCTGACTTTTGTACTTTTGATTGTGTAACCTTACTAACCTTTTGGTCTATTATTTATTTATTTATTTATTTGTTTGTTTGTTTATTATATTATAAATGCTATAGTGGTGGTCTGGCCAGCTATTCCTGACTGTAAAATATTTCACTTACTATGTTGGTGCATAAGGTACCTTCTATTAAGGCTTTGTGAGAATTCTTAGAGTTCCTATGCGTAAATAGCAGACATTGATATACTGCTTTCCCCGACATCTAATTTGTTATGTGTGTAGCATAAGTATTGGTCAAGTGAATCGATAAACACAGAATACATTAGCTCTTGTATGAAGAAAATGAATCTAGTAACTATTCAAGCCGTATTACTTGTGATTTCAGTCACTTTGAGTGATTCCTTTTCTCCCTTGTTTGGCTGTATATTCCCGTGACAACAGATGAACTTTGTCCAGAAGATGTGATAGGAAAAGTGTTTAAGACCAAAATATACACTGTACTCTACTTTTCTTCATTTTTTTCTTCACGTCAGTCAGTGCAAAAAAATATTCTCTGCTGTTTTAGCCATGTTCTGTGAATGAACATAAGGAAAATAATAACACTTCCTAGTCCCCCTATGTGTTAAAATGAGGATATTAAAACTTGACTTTCTTGCACCTTGTACATTCGCACATTGTTCTTGTTTGCTGCTTCTACCCATATATTCTGGATTTTCATGTGTAGATTTTTACATCCTCACCTCCACTCTATCCCTTTAGGAAACAGATTAGAATTTTGCTTTCTGACCCTGACCTGAATCCTTTCTCAGCTCTAATGGTTCCCTACCTCTAAGAGAGTGCTTTGTCCATTCTATCTTGCATTAGACATATATTGGCTTTAGTAGGTCATATAGGTAGACTAGCTTTTGCATTTTGAAATGCAATGAAAGAGTTAAAACAAGTAGGACCATATCCATATCAATTTTTTGACAACTTTTTTCCACTTCACTACATTTTCAGTAGTCTTTGCTGGAATAGCTTGATGGATCAAGACAGTGGTATAGAAGAAAGATTTTTTTTAAAAGGTACTTTTTGTGGCTCATGGGGAACTGAGTGGCAAAGTGGCAATTGCTGGTATAAGAGGAGTGACACTTTAATATGTAGGTGACACACTTGATTCCTGTGTGGGAATTTTAATTTTTTTATAGATCAAGAGTATCACTGGATTGCACTTGATGATGTGATCTCTGTCATTACATCAGGGCAGTGTATTAAGAGGATACATTTTTGTCCCTTTTAACTAACAGTGTAATGGTAACTAATAGGGTAATGGTCAGTGCAGGTAGATGGTCATTTAAAGGGAATCCCAATTGAGGCAGAAAATTGAAGGTGTTTGGGTTAATTTACAGTCTTTTTCTGGGCACTGAGGCACTCAAAATAGCAGTTGCAGAAACTCAAGGTCACATTTTCTTCATGCAGCTCTACACGCTTTAAGGACCAGAATAATAAATCTCTGTGATATTCTGAAAACTCTGGCTTTAGCTTCCACTCAGCAGCCATCCATCTAGGAGACATACAACTCACATCACCACAATATCTGAATGCCTTGCATCTTTAATGTATTGATCAACACAGAATTCCTGAGAGGCAGAAAAATGCTATTATCACTATTTTAGAAATGCAGAACTGAGGCATAAGGAGAGATAAGGACTTAAACAAAGTCATAGAACAAGTCTGTTATAAGTTGTGATGTGATGCCCCAACCATCCTTCACCCATCTTAAATGAGCTTACAACCTCTAGTATAGAAAAGGCCTTGCTGTGCTTTTTAATATTCCCTATTCTTCATGAAGACTTTATGTCAGAAAAAAATGAGAGTTTAACTTCTAAAGGTGTAAAACTTTTCCTAGTATCTATATAAATATGTACTTGTTTTCCCTGCTGCAAAAACAAATCTGAAAATCTTGCATATTCCTTTTCAGGCTTTTGATTTTTGCATGCATATATTTTACTTCAGAGCTACTTCACAAAGGGCAGCATAAGCTGAAAAGTCCTTGGCTCTGTGTAAGCACTGCTCTGCAACAACTAAAACATCAGTGTGTTATCAGCATTATTTTTTTTTCTTAAATCTAAAACACGGCTTCATACCAGCCATTATGAAGAAAATTAACTCTTTCGAAACAAAATAGATAACTGGCATGGTTTCAGTTGAGATAGAGCTAAAGTGTTCAGGACAGTAATTTTTCATTTTTTTTATTAGTGTATCAGTGTTCCTGTGGGCATTTGCACACTGTTCAGTGGAACTCTTCAAGGAGCCTCGGGGAAAAAAAAAAAAAAAAAGACTGACCAAAAGACTGACCAGATGAAATCTGTTTTTTTGGATGCCCTGAGTTCTGCTGTATGTCAATAAGATCTTTCAAGACCTGCACCGCTGTGTCTGCATGACAGAATACTGCTTGGGATTAAGTTAGTTTGTGTGGTTTTGCACCATCAAGGATTAAGATGCCTCAGGGATATCCCAGGAGGGCCATCAGCCTCCTTGGCCAAGGATGACACCCATCATGATGAGTCTAATGGGAGAGGCTCCCCAGATCCCCTTACAGAGCCAGAGGAGTTACTGCCTATGGGACAAATAATGAGACTTTTAATAATTGATGTTCCTAATTAAGAATCTTTATCTTTGACATTGGTTGAGAATTTGGCCATTTTATATAATTGTTCTCTGTTCCTAAGTCCTCTGTAACAGGGACATCAACAAGGTTATTCATGTCAGCTCTTTCTCTCTCTGACCCTCTCTCTTATTCCTGAACCATAGACTACTTAATCACAAACATATGGTTCTATAATAGGTTAGGTGGGAAGCATTCAGGCTAAATAGCTTTGTATTCTGATCCTTACTCAAAGAACATTGCTATTCTGGAAAATACTTGGGGCAGGTTAACTTCAGTGGGACCGGCACCAGATAAAAAGCAAACAAATAATGTGCCTTATTGAGTTAGGACCATTATCTGGTTTTCCACTAATGCAATTCCACTGAGTTAAACTGATTTCTGACAAATGAAGGGAGAAGAAAATCAGTGTCAAGGTCCCACACTGCTCTCCACAGCTGGTAATTTATGGGAGAATGTGAGTACTGACATGAAATCTCCAGACACCATTAAGTTCTTTTGAAATCATGTTCTAAAAGTGAAATGGGACATCCCATGAGTGATTGATGTGTGTAGTTTATGGAATTTAATCTGGTGATGGTGTTAAACTCTGTTCATGAGCAGAAGTTTTTGTTGTTATTTGTTGATTGTCTTTTTAAGATGATTTTTGAAAGCGACCTAAGAGCTTAAGCAACAGTTGTTCCAAAAATAGAGTGAATACAACCTTTTGTTTTTGTGGGAAAGAGGCTAAACCTTTGAGTTCTATCTATCCTACATCTATGGGGAAAATGCTGTAAAAGGAGTCCCACAAGGCAAGAAGGAAACCACTAGGCAGGAGAACAGGTGTCTGTTAGCATATAGAAGGGAGAGCTGGAAGAATTAAGGAGATTTTCTGAAATAAGCTTACACTTTTTAAAGGGAAATGATTGGAAAGTAATGAACTTTTAGGCAAAGTTTGGGCCAACATATGTGCATATGTGGGTAACCTGAAGATAATAAGACAGTGACATAACAAAGACTCACAAGTGACAATATACTTCCCTGAATATACATATAAAACTTTTGATTTAATAGATTCATCTAAAGAAAAGGTGTTTTGAGGAACAGGAGTGGCTAAAGCCCAACAATTTATCCTCAGTCTTGAAGTGGTTGCTTCTTTTCACTTCCTTTTCCTTAATCAAGTTGAAGAGACTGAATATTTCATGCAATTTTCTTGCAAATTTGTTTGAGATTAAAGCAAAGAGTGTAACATGAGGAGTAAAATAGGAGCCGAGATCTCAACTGCTATTCATGACACATCAATTTGGAAATGGCTCATGCCATCACATTGGTCATGATATAAATTACTTTTAAGAATTTTGAAAAAATATCCTCTTCAGCTGTGATACATGCTAAAAATGAAAACAAATTTTAGGTTTTAGGATTTAAGCATTTCTCAGATGTACTAAAATTGGTTTGTATGTTCTTGCATTGCTGGGTGCTTTCAGCCCTTCTAAATTTGATATATTTCAACTGTATTAAAAAAAAAAAAATGCTTTATTTTTTATAAAGGAAAAAGAGGGAGAAAATCACACCTATTTTAAAAATGTTTTCTTAGCCTCCCCCCTTCTGAAATGTGAAAATTTTCTGAGCTCTGTAAGTAGCTAAAAGCAAAACAAGGAAGAAAATTCTACAAAAGTATCATCAAATTCTTTCTTGCCTATTGAAAAGACTGATTTTCACATTGAGGTTTCATTAGCACTTGAAAATCCTAAGTAGCTCTAAAATTCAGGCTAATCTAGGTTGTTACAGTATTAGGTTGGAGGCTACTGATGCATTCCTATTTAACATACTCTTCTTATTCTTCCTTTTTTTTGACAGCTTACATAGCATGGATATATATGCTAGCATGTAGGTTGTAAACATGAGGTATTAGAACAGACTTAGTTTTGATAAGTCTGATGGGGATGGAAGGTACAAAATATGAAAATATGAATCTGCCTCTGTATGTTCATTCTGGGATCATAACTTATTCTTTATTCATTTTTTTATGAATTAAATGTTTCACTAATGATGATTTAGAAAAAAATATAAATAAACTACTCTTAGAGAAGGTATATTATCATTTGTGGCACAGAAGGTGACCAATTGTAGATTTCACTATGCTAAGTCCTGTGCAAAACCAAAGCAAGAAAGTGTTACTTTTGCTGAACTTAAGAATTAACTGTAGGAGTCTATAAAGCAAACTCAGTGTTACCAAGTGTTTGAATCCCACTAAGTTTGAATGAGAAGACAGCAGTTTCAAGGTAGCTTTTGATAATCAGCCAAGAACTCTCAATTTTATTTTTATTTTGCTTATGTCCTTCTTCAAGAAGCATTTAGTGTAAATTTGTTCTCTGGAGTCTGGTCATTTGTACTGTCTTTGTTACAATGGCTACAAAGTGTCACACTGAAGGTAGGTATTGATGGGAACATAATAAGCTTTTTAAAAGAACTGTCATAGACGTTAAAGAGGGAGAGCCTTGAGACAAATGAGATAAGGACAAAAAGTCACTGCAGAGACTTCATAGGAAAGGAAAAAGAATCCTAAAGTGTTCTGGATAGATTGGCCTTTCAGTAGAAATGGAGAGAAGTAGGTTAAGGATGAGTGTTTGAAGTGGCCTTTTTGCAGACACAGATGTAAGCAAATCAGACTCTATTAGAACGAGATAGGGAGTGAAGTTACCCAGAACACTGGAAAATGAGAAGAAGCTTAGCTTAGGCCTTGGTGAAACACATACTCCCATCTCTGATTAAGAACTTTTGGGTTCAGTTTGGAAAATGCTTAATTAAAGTAGTAATTTAAAGGCCATTGCCATCAGGGAAAGCTCATTTTGTGCCCCTTCTTTTAGGGCAGCAAAATAGTTGTCTTACCATTACACAGCCATTGAAGAATTTCTGACTCAGTATTCCTGAGGACCCAATATCTTTTGGTGCTTTTGCTTTTGTTGTCTCTTTTATGAACCTATTGCCCTATAGAGAAGAGGCAGTAGAGATTGTGCAAATTTGCTAAAAGGATGGAAATTTGGCTAGGATGTTACAGCAGGTGTGATATATTGCTCATAACTACAGTATGTAACACCCACTTTGTAGCCAGGAGAAAACAATTACTCAAGCAATCAGCATGGACAGAGCTGTAAATAGCCCATTCCGTCTCTTAGTAAAAGGAAGGGGAATGAGAAGGAAAATAGGTGGGTGTTATGCTGAGAAAGGTCTATGCAAGGGAAAGCAGGAGATAGGTAGGTTATGTTATTCAACTGTTAAATCAAAGATCTAGACAATTAAGCTTCAATAGTTTTGTTGTTCACTGAACTGCTTGTTGAAATGATGTTCCATGTTTATAGTTGAACGGTAAAATTCACTCCTGTAACCAAGGCTAGAGATGAAAGGTTGTATCTCTTAATTTTGAGAAGATGCTTATAGCTTTATTGTCAAAAATAAAATCCTGTGTGGTGAGGGCAAAGTCTATTTTCAGAGAAGTCTGAGTTCTACTTTCCCTTATGTCCTTGCATATAGTCAAGTTATTTCTGCTAACTTATTGGTTGTGTGTGTTAGTCTGTGGTTGACTCTGCACAGGTGCTTCTGTATGCAAAGAACATATATAATATCAACTATTCTGATTAAAGTCAAATGTCAGATTGGAAAGCTGTGTGTGACATTGACTTGAAACAGGGAATGTGATTTTTGAAGTGATGGTTATTAGAGAGATTATTTATTTTTTAATCTCAGTGATGCTCAGTTTGATAGCTCACACTGACACTGCCATGAGCACTTCTCTGTAATTAGTGTATTCTGCCTTTGAAGAACAAACAGGGGTATGTGCTGACTGTGCTCCTCTAGCTCTTTTTGACTCATTGCAGGTGGAGAACATGTAACTTAAATGTATTTTATGAAAGCAAGTGCTTTTCATAAGCAAAGTCTTGAAGGTGTTGCTCCATCAAGACATCTTTGTTACAATGGCTACAAGACATCAAGAAATCAAGACATCATTTATGCCACGTGTTTTTGATGTGCAGTGGCAGTTTGGCCCTAAAACCCAAGTGGGGGCAAGTAGCTGAATTTCCTAATTTGAACATTCAGAGTTAAACCTCCCCTAAAGGTCCCAATGACCAGGGACTAGTTTAGAAAAGCGTGGGCTTGAATTTGTATCAAGAGTCATGTCAGATCTGGAGAGGGGAGTTGGTGGGATGGATGAGAGAGATGCAGCATTAATATATCACTGTGCTGCTTGTGATAGAGCCCCATTTCAAAGGCAGTAAGGAAAGCAATATATCATGAGCTGACTCTTGATTTTTTGCTGTGTCTCTTGTGTTATATTGCCTGACCCCCAAAGCTGCTGATGTATGCTCTCCTGTGATGCTGTTTTCTTCCCCAGTTGCCCTGCTTTCCACTGGCAGTTTAAAAGTTGAGGAGTAGTTCAGATTTAATCAGAGTTTGAAATTTAATCAGAGAGAGTTTTAGAAGCCTGTGTTAACAGTGCTATGGTTTATTCCCATTAAGCTTATATATATATATATATATATATTTTCCTGAGGGTTTTTTGACTGATGTTTTGTGACTGATGGCCACAAAGAAAAATGTCATAAAAGCTGATTCAAATAGACTTGCATTTCAATCTTAATACTGTTACTACAGGTTACAGTTTACTACTCATCAAGTAAAGCTAAATATAACAATAAATACCACTATTATTATCTAATTATTAAAAAAATATATATCCAATGTATTCAAATCCAAAGATGTAATCTTTGAGGGGGCATTTAAATAAAGAGAATGTCATCATTGCAGTGACACCAAAAAGTAAAAAGAAAAATAATACCAGAAATTAATGGGTAATTTCTAGCAGCAGGACCTGAAAAGTTAATGAATATGCCCTTGTATACTAGCCCTTGGAATTTTTGCCATTACCAAATCAAAAGTAGAGAAAATGAGAGAGAGAGAGAGGTCCTGCAACTTTTTATGCATCTAGTATAACCTGGTCATCTAGCTTCTACCTCTATAGTTCCTGGAGACACAGCAGTGCTTGCAGTGAGCAATTCAATTTCTTCTAGTTGGCTTTCTGAAGTCACTGACAGCTTGGCTATACATTAGGTTTCGATTGAATCTTACTTTAAGTGATGCTTTCAAGGACATGTAAATCTCCTATGGCCATCTGGGGAATTGAATGCAAATCTTTTTTATGCAACTCAGGAAAGCATATCATTTTTGATAACAGTACCATAGATATTAGAAAGGACTAGCACCAACTTCTGAGAGCCACCAAGAGCTTTGATGGAAATGAAATGGAGAAAAACAAAATGTGTATCTTCACGGCTTACAGAGGCTCACAAATGCTAGCAGTTGAGTATGGAGACTAAAGCTATGTCTGCATGATGAATCAATTTTCCAAAATTGGAAGAAAAATCATTTTTTTTCATCTCAGTAGGTGAGAATAATTTCACCTCAGCATTAAAGAAACATATTTTATCTGCTTTATTTTTATTCCAGTTACCAAAACAAAAATCTATTATTTGATTTCTTTAGTTCAGTTCTGTCAATTTAAAATATCTATATTTTTAAAAATTGCTGCTCTTCTACAATCATGGGCCTGTTTGATCAGTATTAATATTCCTTAGCTTCTACAATCCTGTTAGTGACCACCTTGTCTCTAGTTTGTTGTGGGTCTTAAAATGCTGCAAACACTAAACTAAACTACTCAGAAACAGTAACTATTATTTGACATAGTCATCTCTCTGCTTGAAACCTTTGCTCTGTATAGTAATTAATCAAAGCTTTCAAAAGTCTAAGTAATTAAGAGCAATACAGTTCTAATGGAAGAATTGTAAGCTGTCTGTAATACATCTAAATAAGGCAAGCAGTTAGTGTAATTATTTCCTTGGCACAACATAGAGCACCTGACCCTTTCCTTCTCCACTTGTCTCTAAATTTTGTGTGTGTCCACTTTTTTAATGTTTAGAGAGAAAGCAAAGTACCAAAGTGCTGAATTGCTAGGGGAAATGACCTTGCTGGAAAGATGAAATCTGAAAACTAACCACCTTGCCGCTTGTGAGTGTAGAGAATAAAACCTGCTCTTTGTGAACCTCTCAAAATAAGAAGTACTTCAACAGGAATGGCTTTAGCAGGCTGCAGTGTTTCTTAAGAAGAGAGGAGAAATCTCTGTTCTTGTCTGATCATTTGTTTTTGTGCTGCAGTAGTGCATTCAGCTCAGTGGTCGATCATGCATTAATAAACTTAATGCAAGTGAACTTTTGTGAAGTGTTCTTAAAGGCACACAAATCCTTTCTGAGGATCAGCAACATGTAGCTGACGTAGCTGACATAGCTTCCTCTACCCGAAAACACATCAGTCATTAACCACTTGGTTCTCTCCCTTGCTGAATTTGGGGACTGAAGTGAGGAAAATTGAGATATGGAAAAAGAAACCTAATTGGGTGAAAGTTAGTAATTAACTTTCATTGAATTTGGCAGGAAAGCTAGTTAATGTGTATGCTTCGAGATTTTTCAATTTCAGTTCTTGATGGTATTTTTGTAATTGGTTTAAATGTCCTTGAGCGTGCTTTAGGTGATCAGCTATACCTTTGATCACTGTCACCTCTGATAAGTACCCCGATCCGATTGGATCTACTTTACGACAGCACAGCACCTATGCACCTGACAACAAGTTCTGTGTTTAAAGGCATGATCCAAAGTTGTTAGTCACAGATAGGATGTGTGATTTTGTAGGATTCCTCCTATGGTCCTTGACAGTCAGATTAGGTGAGTGCTACAGGGATGCTGTCCAATTTACAGCACTGCACGTGTAACATGGCAGGGGGCTCTAGTCAAAACCAGGTTAGATAGAGCTGATTCAGCCCAGGAAAATGATGGTGGACTGGGTGGTATTTTATGCCACTCTGAAACCGTATTATTTTTTATGTCTTTAAAGCTGAGCTCTCACAGCAAAGTTAAGCAAAAGAGATCATTCCAAACTGTTGTCAAGTCCAAATGGATTTGGAATCACTTTAAATCAGATCTGTATCTCTTCTGTACTGGAGTTAATGCAATATTCTTCCCATAAGACCTTCATAAACTGATTTTTTTTTTTTTTTTTGGATGCTTTACTCCTGCTGCTGATTTTGATCTTTTCAACTTGCATAGCTGCACATACTGAAAAGCTGTTCAGTTATATCTTATTTTTATGTTTCACTATCTTATCAATGCACTCATGCACACAGATGGAAAATAATAATAATAATAAAAAAACAAAGTACAAAGTTATATTCTATGCTATAATGTGATCATAGAGACAGGTTTTCAAAGAACAGTACTGGACTTTATTTTTAATGCCTTTGGCATTTATTTCCATTATGCTGTATGGTGCAATTCTGATAAAACTTCATCAGACATATTCAGGCTTTAAGTTATTGCTGTGAAATATTGATCTCACTCTGAAATCCAAATGAATCCCACAGTTCATATACTTGTTCTACACTGACAATAATAATTAGTAGTAAATATTAATGTGAATGCAGAAATGTGAGAAATCATTATATCAGTGAAGGCTTTATGCTCTCTAAAGCTTCACAACGTGACAATTGTCAGCTGTATATACAGAAATAATTGCAGAGAGATCAGCCTTGATGTGGGTAAGACTTGTATGTTTTTTGGTAGATTAAGATAAATTGCTACCATTTATGTACCAGTTTTAAAATAAATCTCTTAAGGAGCATGTGACCAGCCTGAAACAGGAATAGGATACATTACATCATGCTGTAGTTCAATATTTAATTACTGAATGTTGGAATAACCATGCTGCTTATTTTTTTCCCCAACTTTTCTTTAAAAATGAACCCAGTAATTATCTCTTCATTTAAAATGAAGTGGTTTGGATGCAGAATTTGTTGCCTGGGATTTACTGACTAGTGACATATAAGACCAGTTATACAGTTCTTTTCCCAAACACTACTCGTTCTCCTTTCCACTCTACACTCTCCCTAGCCCCCAAAGCAACCCATGACAGTCTCCATATGCGCATTGCATGACCCAAAAGAGATTAAGCAAAGCTACTGCTTTTTTAACGATGAAAGTAAAAAAAAGTCCTAGGCTCTTGGGAAATAAATAAGCAGTGAATGTGGAAGCACACCAACAATGTGATATTATGGAATCTGTTCTCTTTCTAGCTAACCAATAAAAATAAAAACTATGAATTCAACTTTCTCGGTACAAAGAGACTATTCTAATACCATTGCAGTTATCAGAGAAAAAATTAAAAACTTAAATTTAAAAAGCCAGACTAGTTCTTTTATTCATTAGTACAAGCTCATTCGGTACAGTTCACATTGCTCTCTGTTTTCTCTACCTTTCCAGGCAATCAGCAGTGACACTCCAATGTTTGAAAGAGAATATACCTACATGATTAATACTACTGCTCTGCAAACTCTTCCCACATCCACACTAGTGATAATTCCTGGTGTCTGCCTGAAGTCTCTAAAATATTTTTACTTTTCCCAAGGTAGCTGCAACGGAAGCAGAGGGATTTGCAAACAGCAGTGTGTGAGATGAGTTGGCTGTGCTGACAGCTACGGGTGAGGTTCTGCTCTTTCTGTGTGATCGAAGGTGCTTATCTGTCAGGGTGGCCATGGATACTGTCAACTGCAAGGTGTGAAACTTCTACAGTCTATAGCTGTGATGGTAAGTAGAAGATCACAGTATGGAATAATGAGCAATGTGTTGCAAAAGAGGTGTGAAAGTGATCCTGGGAGAAAACTAGGGGGTTCAGAGTAGTATAGGTATCTTCTCCAGTAGAGGTCAGCTAGAGAGGGAGCTAGTAAAGAGTTCAGCTAGTGGAGTTCAGCTCTTTAAGATGGAGAGTTGATTTAAATGGGGAGCAATAATTATTATGGACCCTCTTCTCCATGTAAATTACATAGTCTGCAAGCACAAAGTGTTTGAGGTTATCAATGAGCACAAAGTCAAGATTTCATTTCCATGCAATGTAATTCTGTGTTCCCTAGCTGGAAGAATATTACTTCCAACAATTTTGGAATAACGTTGGTAATCTTAAACAAAACTTCTTCATTAATGTGGAATTGTGTTTTTTCCAAGTTGTTGTTTTTCTTAATGGAGAGAGAGGGTGTCTGCTATGCAAGATAAGGGTAAGTTAAACAGCAGTCACTGCCTGGCTACGTGGCTTCTGAAGTTAAAGAATATCTCATCTGGTATGCCACTTGTTAGAAACAGATCATTTTCCTTTGTAGAGGTGGAGAAGGGAAGGAGTGGGAGGGTGGGAAGAGGTAAAGTACTTGTCCAAGGCTACTCTGCAGAGCTAAAAAGTAAAACTAGAAGCTTTTGAGTCCCAGCTCAACAGGTTATTTACTGGCAAAACAGCTATTTTGTGATTGTAGAGTATTATCTTCTTTACCTCTACTGGTCTTATCCAATTAGCTATGGTACAGTGTAATGAAAATTTCCACTTTGAAATGTTTGCAGCCTTATTTGACTTCTGAAAGAGACTGAACTTTCAGGAATAGGATTGAGTTCAGTTTGCCTAAATTTAGCCACATATATAGCCAGAAAAATAAATGGAGAAAGTATTATGTCATGAGTACAATAATAATAAGTGCATGAAAGAAGGCATAGTCCCTTTGATATACACACTGGACTGAGTATCTCCCCAGCAACAACCACTCTTGCAATACTCCTGAGTGCTTTCCCTATCCTCAGACTGTTTTATTTATTTATTTATTTATTTTCCCCAGTATTTAAATTGAATTGTAGGTTTTAAAATAAAACGTTGGTAGCAAATAATTCTCAGAATGTCTGTAAGTCCAAAGTCTACCTTTAGCAGTGTGTCTGTCAAATATAATTATTTAAATTTTAAGATTTAATGATTAAAAGCATACTCCCTTGACTCACATAGGTTACTGTCCTGGTTAGTCATCTTAATATCTTGATGTGCAATCTGCACTATGCTACCTATATACCAGTCTCTCTCTCTCTCTCTCTTTTTTTTTTTTTTTTTTTTTTAAGAATCTTGTTTCAATATTATTTCTTCACAGAAGCACTGGACATCATATGGCAGATGAATACTGAGCCACCATAATTATTTGGAGCACAACCAGTGTCATTATTATATCCTGAAGTGTGAAGGGGAGAAGGAAAAGTAGATTTTCTGTGTAAACTTAATGAAATAAAGCTTTTGGTTAGGAGCATGCTAGGATGACATGTAGGAACTAGCTTTTTCCAAATCAAGTTGTCAAGGTTGAGCAAGCGGGACTGCATGGTACTGTCACTTAACCTGATATAACATGACTGCAGTACTGACAAATTCACTGTTGTATGGACTTTCTCTTGGTTTTGGCTGCTTAGTTTTCACTGTACAGCCTACTCATTTGTACAAAGGCATTTTGCTTCAAGCATGAATCTGAAGCTTTGTGACTGTTCAGATCTTGTAGTAACATTGGTTGTTCTTTAAAAGATCATCTGGATTATTTAGGATCATTTGAGGAAAAAGTTCTGTCACTTCCAGAAGACATGGAAAGAGGAAGAAGACATTTCACAGGAAATCAATTCAGGCAGTCATTTAGATCTTGGCATCTTTAGGGAAGACAGCTAAACTGAGATGTTCCTAAACTTTCTGTGGTAGAACTGTTGCTTCTCTCAGTGATGTTTGCCAGGTGTCAGATAACAGATTCTTTTTTAATGTTTGTTCACAGACCATGAGAGAGGTTTTACATTGTTTCTTGATGCTGTGATGTGGTTAGTTGATTCCTGAGATATAAAATATTATGCATTAGTTTGTTTTCTTTTAGTAAATGTTGGTGTATCAGTTCATGTGATAACATAGCTGAATGTAAATCACTAATACTTTGTTGATCATCTAGTTCAAATAATTAAATTATTTGAACTTCATCTCTTTTTATCATGAGGGTTAGAGTCTTGGAATTTTAAATACTAAGTGGTATAGTTTAAAAAATTGAGCACATCAGCTGTCACTAAAATAACCTGACTTCATATGTTAGAACTTGGAAAGAAAAACACAACACAATGAGTAAGACTAATATTTATTATTGAGAAATTGAGTAAGGTAGTCGATATTCCTCTTGAATTCTTTGAAATTTTAAATAAAGAAACCTTAAGAGTTTGGTTATCATTTCCTCCTCCAACTCACCACACCCAGTTGGAGCATTTGTTTTAATCTGTTGTAACAGCAAAGAAAAAAGACTTCTGTATTCAGTCAGTCTTTGAGCCTATAGTCCTGTCTCACTGCAACACAGCTTTTTTTTTTTTTTTTTTTTTTTTTTTTTTTTCCCCCCTCCTCCCTTCTCCTTTTTCCTGCTCCAAAGTGTAAATTGTTTCCTGCCACTCTACAGAATTTTTCTCCCTTAATGATATGGAAGAAGATAACTACTCACAGTGCTGACAGAGGTAAGAGTACCAGAACAAGTAATGCTTCAGACACAGGATGATATACTGCTACTGGGAGTAAACTCAACAAAGATTCATATCCCAAAACACTAGTTAGTCTATCAGCACTTCTGCCATTATCTCTTAGACCACAAATCTGAGAGAAAGTTTCAAGGTCAGTTGTAACTATATTGAAAATCTGCAGATATAAGAAAAGTGAATTAGCAACCTCTTCCTTCTTGAATTTTATTTCTAAAGTGAGGACTTGAATGCCTCTATTTGGCTGGATGGGTGTAATAGGATAAGGGTAAATAGAAAAACCTGTGCACATAAAGATATGCTTGGGGAGGGAAATAAGTAGTATATGACAGAAGCATTGAGTATTTTAGCCCACAGAAAATATGAGGTCAGAAGGAGTTTTATGATAAGGTTTAGGTAATTACCTGTGCAAATAAACTTCCACTAATAACACCGATGGCAGTATGCTAACTTGTCCATAACAACAACCAGGTGAATCGGATGTTTTAAAACTGTCTTTAATAGTTTCAAAGACTCTTTAAAAACAAAACAACAACAACAACAAAAAAGCCTTAAGTGCAAGTTAAGGTTGCAACTTCTGAGCCACTGACCTCTAAAGGATATTTAGTTTTTTTTTGGTTCCTATAAGATTTAATTAATCTAATTTTGTAACTAGAAAAACTGTGTTCTACAGTGTTCATTTTTAGTACATTAATACATTTTTCACTGACGGATGTGAAAAAATGTCATTCTAATCCTCAGAGGAAGTCTTTTCCACCCTTCCCCTTTGGTTTATGGCATTGGGCATATTACAAACATAAGTATATGCTGCCAAAACAAAGGAAGGACAGATAGCATTGTAGAAATGAACTTAAAACCAAAAGGTAAGGAAGAGTTCATATGCATTATGAGGAAAAAAGTGGAAGTTAATCTTGATTATTCAGGACTGATCATAAGAGTAAACATGGAAAAGTCCAAGACAAAATGAGTGCTATCATATGGTCTTTGCGAATGATTCCAAGAGGATCTTCAGTTTATTACTAGGAAAAGAAAAGAAAGTGAAGGTACTGGTCTACAGCATGAAGAAGAGTAAATGTTTTCTACAGTTAGGAGACAGGGGAGGAAGGAGAAAGGCTTTAAGCCTATAATACTTTTTGCATTAGCTATTCTGGGAAGGAAAACTGCACTTAAATACATTAATATCTGTCACAGATAGTAAGTTCTCTTCCTGCAAGGAGGACATGAAGCAAAAAGTGAAATACATATTTGGGTCGGCTGGAGTTGATGAACTTAGGCTGCTGAATAACTGTATGTTTTATTGTCAGATATTATTTTCTCTTTTAAAGGAGGTATCAGGAGGAAAAAGAAGCAATATTTCATATAAAACATTTTCAAAAGCAAGTATGATTCAGGTCACTACCAGAATTGGTGCCAGCCACCATTCCTTCTAATAGTACCATTCTTCTCTACTCATATTTGTGCCTGGAAGAAATAATAATAATAAAACACCTTGTGAATCCCTGATGAATATAAAATTATGATTGAGGAGTGCAAAAGATCTGCTTTGGAGAGTATTTAAAATGAGTCACAGACAGAAAAGTAAGCATGAATCAAAGGAGGCTCTTCAGGGACATATCCTAATGTGGTGCTATTAAATATTTTCATTAAGATCCAGATGATGGAATAGAAACTTTACTTATTGAATTTCAGGCTGCACCAAGCTGGGAGAAACTGCAAGTACATGGGAGGACAGGGTGAGAATTCAGAATGTTCTTGACAAATTGGAAATATGGCCTCAAAATTGGGTTGAGATTCATCAGGGATAAGTTCAAAATTCTATACTTAGATAGAAATAATCAACTGTAATGTGGAACAACTGAAGACAAAAACAGGAGGAGTGATAAGGAGTCTAGAAATGTTGCCTCTGAGGAAAAACAGGAATTTGGGTTATCTCTTTTAGAAAAGAAGAGACAGCATACAATAAAAGTGCTTTTACAAAGAAGACAAGAAAAAAAGGGAAGGGACTGGAGGGGAGAAGTAAAAGCTTAAACTTCTCTAGCAAAGAACTGGGTTAGACCCTGGAAGTAGCAAGTCAGGATATAACAGTTTATTTCCTGAGCTTGTGTTGTACCTGACTTTTAATTATTGATTACAGAATTATGGTATATGATACAACTAAGCCAACTCATATGGAAGCCAATGAAATATGCAAGGCTACAGCTACTTTTTTGGCCAACTGTTCATTGTGAGCTTGCTTTGGGACAATCTTTCAAAGTCAAGGCTTTCACTGCATGGCGTATATCTGTCTAAAATGAACTTCTCGCTGGTATCAAACCTTGAGTCTTTCAGGAAAGCAGAAAATCTTTTGCTATATTTTGCTATCTTTTTCATGTAATCTATTAGCATGAGATTGGAATATATATATATATTTCTACACATGAAATCAGGAACACTAAAAGCTGTTGTAGGAGTTATCTGAGTTATTTTTTCTCTTCTATTGTCTGCTTGAAAGGAGAAATATTTGTATCCATCAATGAATCTGAAACTGAAGTGTACATGCTCATAGTAAGCTTTAACCTTCATCTTAACTTTTTGAGTAGCTTCTTACATTAACATTCTGTAGCTCTCTCATAGCCTAATATTGCTATCTGAATTTAAGACTGAAAGTACATATAACTTCAGCAATTGCTTGTCACTCACCTGTTGAAATCTGCATTTATATTGCTAATTACAGTGAACAATTTCTTTTCCCTAGCACTATGCCCACTAGACTACCTACCACTTACCTGAATTTTCAGAAACCATTTTCCATAATAGGTCAAGAGAACTCCAGAATAATATCCGCTCTGCTAATGCAAAAACTATTTTCTTCTTTAAAAGTGCAATAGTTTCAGCACTTTCTCCTCTTTGTATTTGTTCATGCTCCCTGGAGCTTAGTTTTAAATGAAACAGAAGCGTGTTGGACGGATGCCTTCCTTCTCATGACCCGAAATTGCCTTTAAACAGCCATTTAGGAGCAATTCTTGCTCATCCTTACGAAACTTTAAAGACTGCCTGTGATTATGTGGTCGTGTAGCTTCTCAAACTAATCATTTATACCATGTCTTATCCCTTTCCAAAGTGGCTCTTTGAACACACTATCTTACACAGCGCTCATGATGATAGTTTTTTAAAAAATTATCTTTCAGGTATTTTATAACTCTGATGAAAAGAGTATGTTGTCTTTGAAATTAAATAAATTGTGCCCTTGTTCATGGGATGCTGCTAGGGGAATGTTAAATAGACTTTTAAGTGTTGATATTGTAAGGGGTGCTTTAAAGCTACCTTGCTGTGTGAACTGTATTATGGGAGTATTTTGGCAAGGAATACCAAAAAAAAAAAAAAAAAAAAAAAAAAAAAAAAAGCATTAAGTTAGAGTAATTATAATTAAAAAAAAAAAAAAAGACTAAGATTTTATTTTGTTTTACTTTTAAGTAGTCAAAGGACAACTGTAGTCAAAGAAGAACTAGGGATGGAATAGGTTAATGGGTTGTCTGTACATTCAATGGGGAAGAATATTGGAACAGTCACAGGAGGACTGATCTCAACTTAATTCGGGATATCAGATATAGGTTCTGAATTATCATCCAGAAGATTTCTTCTCTTGTAAATATTCCCACCATGGCACTCTGTATAAGGGTGTATATATATATATATTAACTATAACTCTGCAGTTGACAGCGTACAAGAGCCACACATCTCTTCGAAGAGACTGTTATATTTCCCATTTACATGAAATGGGAATATCTCTTGTTCCTAATTTGAAATATTTTAGATGAGTTTTGAATGACTGTAGCAATGCCTGTGAAGGTATGGGTGTGCTGTTGGCTGCAGGGCTGAGGGCGCAGCCTTACAGTGCTCTGATACTCCTTGGAAGCAGTAGAGTAATCTGAGAATTGTGGGTAGAGCTGGACATCATTTAGTGCAAATTGCAAAATCTGGTGTTTTCTCTCTGCACCTACAGATCAGAGAATAGAAAAACAATCATTTTAATTTTCTGTCCTTGTAACTAGTGCATTTTGATAGAAGCTAACATATGGAAAGCTGGAAAAAAAAAAGCTCTTTGAAATGTAAGTCATGCTTGTCAGAAATAGAAACCATATAATGATCTGACAATAACTAAAACAGTTTGCGTGGCCCCTTAACTATATTATTTGTTTTGATTTGACTGCAGTAGAAAGCACCCATGCACGTACTCTGCCTGGCTTCTCAGTTATTTAAAATCACAAGCCCTAAATCAATGCCATCAGATCCTTCTTTTTGCTAAACAACACAATCAAATACTACCACCTGCAGACCTTGGTCTGCATCTCTGTCTACCTTCTTACAGAAGCCAATGAACAACAGTATACAGAGTTAACTAAAGGTCTAAAAAATCTCTTCTATAGTGAGTGTAATTTGCACTTGCTGAAGTCCTGCCTTTTAGTTGGCACCCTCATGTAGCCTGTGTACTGCAATCATACACACACACACACAAAAAAAAAAAAGGCTGGGAGGAGGTTTTGGAGATCTGCAGTCTAACCTCCTTCTCAAAGGAGGACTAACTTCAAAGTCAGAGACTTTATCCATCTCAGTCTTCACAATTCCCAAAGACAAAGAATTCAAGCCACTTCTTTAGAACACTAGTCTTAAGAAGTCCATGGTGAACCCCCTCCCTCCCTCCCTTTACAAAACACAAAGCTAAACAGGGCTAAACAAGCCCTGTTTCCTCACCATTCTGTATACAAGCCTCCGGTTTCTTAATCAGTGTTGTACTGGGGTGGGGGCACAAAACTGCACATGATACTGCAGGTACGGTCTCACAAATGCTGGGAAGAAGACATCATTTCCCCACGATTGACTGGTTGCACTCTTTCAAATGCAGTCAACTATGCAGTTTAACATCATTGTTGTTAACACACACAATGACTCACGTTCAAAATCTGCACCATGATACCAATGTCCTTTTGGACTCTCTGCCTAGCCAGCACACAGCCTGTGCTGTTTGCTTTGTCCAAAGCTTACATCATCTGTCTTTCGTCTATGTTGCTATTTCTGTCAATGTATTTCTTGAATTTGTTAACCTGCCATCTAGCTAATCATCTCTTCCCTAATTTTGATTCAACTCAGAACTTGATGAGATTTCCTACAATCACTAGGAACATGAGATGAAACTTCTCCCCTGATCCTCCATCCCTGGGAGAAATGGGAAAGAGCTTGAGTGAAAGAATCTAACAAATTTCAATACCTGCAATGGCGACTGGAAGGCACGTGCTGGGAATTTGTGTTGCAAGTGGAACATTTTTTGCATTTAAACATCATATCAGTACCAGACTGTTAATGATTGCCACATCAAGGGAAAGGTTGCATTCAAATATATTCCACAGATAACTATGCAGTTGAAAAACTGTCCAGAGGTGATGCCAGTGGAAAAGGACAGCTGTAAAGGAAAATGAACTAATTTGGAATGGAAGCTGTACTCAAAATCACCATGTCCCAGTATGGCTGATCGTGATTCTTTCTGCTTCAGATTTGAGGTTCTACATCTGAGCTACAACAGAAGCTGCATTCACCATGGAGAGAGGAAACATATTTTAAAAAAGCAAATATGTTTAATGAGATATATATTTGGAATGAATTTCTCTGTGAAGCTGGGAAGGAAATGGCTTTACCTGATAGCTCCTCCCGAAGGGACTGTGGCTCAGAGCAGTATCATACTTGCCTTCATCTTTATAGTGAAGCAATCCTGGAAGCAGATAAAGTGGGCTGAATGAACTCATAGAAGAAAGGTGTAAGTTTGTCAGTGAAAAATGGCACTCATTCAAAGCCAGAGAGAGTTGTTTCAGTGGGGTTCCTTTTCTTTATTTTGTTAAACTTCAGTCTGATTGCAGCTCAAGCTCAACAGCATTTTAAAAGCTATGACAGCACAAAACCAATCATCCTATTGTCCACCCTATGTCATCTTATTTTGGTACAATACAAATGTGTATGTGCTGTTGTATGCTCAGTGCTGTTGTATGCAGTGTGTGGATTTAGTTTAGTGCTCAGCCTTCCTTTACAATTCCCAAACTAAAAATGTTAAAGAAAACCATCAAAAGAGAAGTAAAAAAAAGCAACAGCACCTTTTCATTTGCTCTGTGAATCCGTATGGATTCATGTGTTTATGATGGTATGTTTTGATTTCTCTAGGAAAACATCTCCCTCTTGGACTGATCAGGCAGTGGCAATAAGGCATAGATTTTATTTTTGGATACAAAGCAAGCACAGACACCTTGTTTAATGAGTTTCTGTTATATACTGCAACAGGGGCAAAACCTCAAGTGCAGGACTGTAAATAAAGAGCTCTCCCAGCTGAGGAAGTAACATTGTCACCGCAGTCCTCATGTAGGTAATTCCTTAAGCCAAATCACAGAGGCGTCTTCAAAAGTGAAATATTTTCAGCAGAGCAGGCTTTAGAAAGCTGTTCAAGTATTGGAAGCTGCAAGTAACTCCCTCTTCTCTTTCCAGCGTACTAAAGCAGGTTTTCTAACAGTTGTAGATATCATTAGCCATCACTTTCCTCCCCTTTGCTACCTCCAGGACCCAGAACATAGGTTACATCCACATGGTGGATTGAACTTGGACCCTAACACACTAATGAACTTCTTGTGAAGAAATTCAGAGCATGATTTAGGAGTCAGGACACTGCCGAGGTCATTCCCAACAGTCTACAATCAGCTAATTTTTATTTATTTATTAATTTATTTTTTTCAGACCCTAGAGCTGCATATTCTTTCCCCTGTAGTTAGGTTTGGAAACTGTGTTAGCAGAAGAATGAATCTAGTATGTAGCTATAACCAACACCTCTTTGACTAGGTAGTTTAGGAGTAAGGTCACTAGAAGTCCATAATTATTACTTATAGTCTGAATCCTCGTCAATAATACTACCTTAATAGGTTTCTACAAATTTCAGCTTGCTGTACATTTGGCAGCTCAGCCTTTTAAAACATTGGTACATCAGATGGATGATTGTGAAGTCCAATAAATATGATAGTACCTGGATGTTTGAAGTCACAGAGTAATGAAGAGACTTCTGAAAGAAACAGGTCAGGAAACGCTCACTGAAATCTGGTGTTTTATACATGCAAAACTCTTGGTATAATAGAATTAATTTCTCTGGGCAAAATTGTAAGGAAAGAAGAAGAGCGACTTAAAGAAGTGAAGGAGGTTTTGAATCAATAAAGCTTTTTTTTTTTTTTTTTTTTTTTTTTGGGAAAAAGAAAATGTGTAGTGGGAACGCCATTAAAACTGACGATTTTAAAAATGCAGTTAAAAAAAATACACACCATTTTTTTAAGACTGTCCATACTCCTGTGGGCATAAGAATACTAAAATGTATTTCTGTTTAAAGACTGACTCTTTGCAAGGCTAAACTCCAGCAATTTTTCAAAAAAAAAAAAAAAAAAAAAAAAAAAGACACATTTCATTTATTTGGGCTTTGGAAATTATACCGGCAATGGTCAACTAAAAGTTACATTAAAAGTTACCTGCAGAAACTTAATCTCTCCTCCTGCACATGACTTGTAATGGAAACTTAACTGACATTTTCTGGTGATCCCTGGTTATATGAACATTTCTTACTTTTTATGGAATAAGAAAGAGCTGCATTTTCAGTAGGGAGCAGAAGACTATATATGAATCTTGTATAATGTTCTCTTCTATTTGACTAAATTCCATAGGTACTAAATCAAAGGAAGAAAATAAAGACTGCACATTCCTGGCTGTTTGAATCCATGATCATTGGGATATCTCATATGAAATTCAGCAGAACACTGTTAATCAGGGTCAAAGTGTTTTTTTTTTTTTTTTTTTTTTTTTTTTTTTTCTGATTAAGGCTTATCTCAGAGAAGACATATTTCCTTGATTGTTTGTTATTCATATCTGATAGGGATTGAGATGCCTCATGACCAGATAAATGCTCCAGCCTGAGGCAATTTAAATGGATACTGTGACTTCAGCAATGGCCAGAGCTCAACTTTTGCTGCACTTATTGTATGGGATTTTCTATGAGAAACACTGTAGCTGTAAGGATTGGACATTGCCAATGAGCACATTATCTTGATTTAGAGTTGCAGAATGGTTTCAGTTGGAAAAGTCCTTAAAGATCTTCTAGTTTCAACACCCCTGCCATGGGCAGGGCCCCCTGACCCAGCCCAGGCTCCCCCCAGCCCCACCCAGCCTGGCCTTGGGCACTGCCAGGGAGCTGCCTTGGGCAGCCACAGCTTCTCTGGGCAACCTGTGCCAGTGCCTCACCACCTTCACAGTAAAGAATTTCTTCCTCATATCTAATCTAAATCTACCCTTTTTTAGTTTAAAGCCATTACCCCTTTCCTGCAGCCCCCTTTATGTACAGACAGGCCACCATAAGGTCTCCCCGGAGCCTTCTCTTCTCCGGGCTGAACAATCTCAACTCCCTCAGCCCGTCTTCATAGGAGAGGTGTTCCAGCCCTCTGATCATCCTTGTGAACCTCCTATGGATTCACTCTTATATGTCTATGTCTTTTGTGATGAGGGACCTGGTGCTAAACGCAATGTTTCACGTGGGGTCATTGTCTGTTTCGATCTTCTCTGTCTGAAATATGTCCAAGTCACTTTGAGGGCAAGAAACATTCACAGTTTTCCAGGTGCTCTTCTCTCTACTTAGCCTTTAAGGAAGGTCTCTGTTAAAAGATGAGGTTGATAATTGTATAAGAAGCATATCATTCAAACCTTACAGCTTATTGGTGGTAGTATAGCAATGTATGGTAGCATATTTTAATGGCCACCTTACAAAACCTTACAAATGGTTTAATGGCTACCTTAGAAAAAGGTGAAACCTTTTTGGTAGCATATTTTAATGGCTATCTTAGAAAATGGAAAACCTTAGAGAGTCTCCCCACTCTGAGAAACTGGGCAAATCTAGCAGAGAGGATTTGGGGTTGGAGCACAGGACATATATGGGATGATGATCCTGTACAGGATCCTGTACAGGATGGGATGATAGAGCTGGGAGAAGGGAAGGTGCAAAGGGAATTATAGCAGCCTTCCACTACCTAAGGGGGGATACAAAGAAGACACCAGCAGACTCTTATCAATGTTGCACAGTAAAAAGAAAAGAGACAAAGGCCCCAGGTTTCAGCAATTGAAACTCTAATTTGATATTAGGAATTCCTTATTCCCCCCTAGCAGTGTTTACAAACAGAGATAGAGGTGCAGCAAGGTGGTGGAACCTTGGTCCCTTGTGATTTTTCCAATCTCAGCTGAACTATTTCCCAGTGAACCTGATTTATTTTTGAGGTTTCTCCTGCTCTGTAGAACAAACCTCTAGAGGTCCCTTACAAAAAGAACCTGTTGCCTTATTCTGTGCTTCTAATAGTACGTAATCACTCTTGGGGAAAAGGAGACCCCCTTTGCAATAAACACTGGAGAAGCAGTGATTGCAATGCTTTTTAATTACATTGATGAGCTCAAAGGTGTTATGTCAGCTCAGTTCAGAGCAGCTATATATGGCATAGTACAAAAGTCAAGAAAACCAAAGTTGCAGGGATCTATAAATACTTCAGAGATCTCAAAGGGCTGTCCAAAGTGTGTATATCTTCTGTTAATAAACCAAGCATTTCTAATTAGTGTAAGTGACTGCAAAACTCAAACCAAAGAGCACAAATTAGAGAGAGCATAACCTAATTTAATGACTCTAGAAGTTATTACCTGTCTACATGAAGTCTGACATAAGGCAAGTATTGACTGAATTATGTGGATTGGATGAGAATTCTGGTGGTTTTGTTCCAGGAGGAAGCAGGGAGAGGGTGAGGGGTGGAAGAGAGGGGAAGCTTTGGCTTCTGATGGAGAAGCTCATTTACCCCAGATATGAAATCCATATGCTTGTTAACTAGGAACTGGCTACATCCCAACATGAAAAATGAAGTTTACATTGTGTGTGCGAACCAGCAATTTGCATTGATTTGCACATGATTTGTGCTTAATTTGCTAATCGTTAAACGCCATGTGATATGTAAATAGGTAGGAAGTTAAAACTGAGGTTTTAAATTCATTCACTTTGACAATTTAATCTTGTTGGCAAGAACTGCCTTCTCTCACACAATCTGACTCCGCTGAAGTTCACCCTATGCAAAAGGCAGGCAAAAAGATCTTTCTTTCTCTCATACTGTTTCCTTCCATTGCTAGTGTCCAAAGGTTGATTAAACTTTTTTAGCAATGACCAGTTGTTTAAGATTTTTGAGATATTTGAATTATTCCACAGCTATTTATATGCCTTGTGGTCCATCTACAGGTGAGTATGACCAGCACAGCTAATTATCATTTTCAGATACCTGAAATATAGATGGAATGCAAGGCAGAAAATGTAGAAGGGGCAGAAGTGAAAATAACTGCCTGCAAGATGCTGAAAGGCTGGTTTTAATGAGAACAGGATCACACCCCAAATTTGCAGTTTTATTTTATTTCAGATAAATATATTATCTTATTTTTACATGACTATAAGTGCAAAAAGATCACCACTGCAACATGTGAAAAAATAAAATAAAATAAAATAATAACTTGTTATTTTTTAACTGAAATAGTAATGAGGTGGCTAAAACAGGATGTCTGATACTATCAGTGCCTCAGTTATCTTGAGTGATTTCAGGATCATAAGAGAAGTGTCATTGACAAAGCTCTAACAAGTGAAATGAAAATGAATGTGCCAAAGACCAAATATCTTTTTTTTTTTTTTTTTTTTTTTTTTTTTTTTTTTTTCTAAAACATTGCTTTAATAAGACAGAAGGATTTTAGTTTGCTTAATACCAATGGGGTACCATCTTCTACCAGACATGATCATCACAAATGTAAATGCAGAATGATTATTAGCGGTAAAAAGATTTGTCCAGACCAATAGGAAAGCTAAAATACAATAATGAAAAAATAAAAAAGGAACAAAACAAAACAAATAAAAACCAACAGTTATCAGTGAAGTTGCCTATCATTACCATCATTTTTCCTGGCTATAGTAACAAATCATCAATTTAACTTCACACTTCAGTTGTTACCCAAGAACATTTCTTTACCCAGGTAAAGAGATGTGAATAACAAGCATTGCCTTGGTTGCTGAGTTTTTTGTTTGATTATTATTATTATTATTATTATTTTTTTTATTATTGAAATCCAAATGTATTATGAGCTAAACCCTAACTTGTGTAAACATACTCCAATATTATTTCATATATTTTTCCAATCTTTGGAAAAAGACCAGCAGTGCTGAGGTCATCTGAAATGCAGACTCAGTAGTATCTTCTGTTTGCATGTGAACAGAAGGAAAATGGGCCTTCTGGTTCAATGTCTGTACATAGGAAAAAAAAAAATAGATGTGATTTCTTCAAAGACAAGGGGAAAACAGTTACATATTTGTATATATGCTGGTGCCGTGTGACATGGACATTTCTAGGTGAGAGAATGGAAAAGACAGAACAACCCACAGCATGTTGTTCTGAACAGTTTCAGGGTAGGTCCTTGGAGTGCCAAACTCTACAACTAGAGTGAGTTTAGGATTTGTTTTAAAAGGAGTGAAGAACACATCTTACATGGACCTATTAATAAACACTATTGCAACCATGAACAGGAAGAGTTGAAAAATTGATGTTTAGAAGTACATAACAGATGAACATCAGACAATAGGTAATGTCAGTGGACCTAATCCTGTACCAGTAAAGTTAATGGAAGCATTTGTCTTTACGAGGGTACAACACCAGACTTCTGACTTTGAGGTCAGCCTGGATCATTCCAGCAATCCCTGATGAGTCCTATGAGTGCTCTTCCATTTCACTGCCTTGTGCCTTGCAGCCATTAAAAATATTGGAGTATTTAATTGATTTAACACTATTTTGATAGTCTTACAATGCAAATGCTGACCTTGATGAGGGAAATCTTTTACTTTTTGACTTTTTTTTGCAGTTGTCAGCATAGCAATTAATACATACTTAATAGAATCCAAAATTAGTCTCTCCTGAAAGTAATTATGTGTTAATTATGCAATTATTTTATTTTATATAGGCAGAAAAAAAAGTACTTCAATTATAGTCTTTTTTAATGAAAAATCAAGTCAACTACTACTTGACTTATATATTCATTTATGAAATAATTTGTCACTTGACATTTTAATTCTTCAGGTATTTTTACAGCACTGTTATTGTGTACATAACAAAACTACTCTATCTGAGACTTTTTTCCAGTGTTAGAAATTTGACATAGTTTTATCTTCTATATCTGCTTAAAATGATGACTCTTGGCAGTTTTGGCTGAGTTTGAAATTACTATTTTAAAAGTAAACTTGAGGTGGGGAGTGGGATTGGATTAATTTCTTGTGTAAACAATGCTGATTAGATCAAAGTCTTTGTATATCTCTTGCTTTATTTCCTTTTTATACTTTTAAAATCTGTTGGCCATTGTTGCTACATTTGTCAGAAGTGGCATCATCTCAAGATTAAAAAATTCTATTTTGAGAATTCAGTGAGTACCCAAACTAATGCTTACAATCAGAGAGAGCAATATAGGCTCAGTCTCTTCTGTTTGGCCAGCCAGTGTGTCAATTAGCATATCCTTTATGCCTTCTGATTGTGAAATTTCTGATTTTATAGGTAGATTGAAACCAGTTTCACAGTGAGCAGCTCCCTGGGGAACAGCCCAGATCCATGACAAGGCAGATGGAGAATTGCAGTGGCTTGCCCTGGACAGAGCATTGCAAAGAGGAAAAGATTTTGGGAAGAGATGATGAGGGAAAGCAGAAGGAGGTAAGACTCAAATCCACAGGAAAGCAAGCTGCTTTGTTCAGATGCCTATGAGTTATTTTAATTCTTCTCTAAAGGATGTCTCTACAGTGCTTTATCTCCAGAACAATATTGTTCAAGACAGTATCTACTGTGCTCAGAGGGAAACTCTCATTTGTGTACAGGAAACAAATAGCGTCAATCAAATAACACTTATGACCCATTCTGCATAATACTACAATAATATGGTTCTGATTTATGATTACTCTGACTACACCGGTAATTAGGAACTCAAATGAATTTGAAGCCTTATTATTGTAAACAATATAGGAAGATATTCATAGACGATTTACAAAATAATATGCTGTTCGATAGTTGGTAGTCTAAGGAGGAGAAGGGTAAATTATAAACCTGAGATTAAGTCCTTACTGACTCTGGTACTTAATAAGTCTTTGTTGATACTAAGTGAACTTTATCATTATCAAAAATCAAGCAATATTAATGAGTTCACATTTACTAACAAAGATTTTGGCAAAACATTTGTAGGTCTTGTATAAAAAAGGAGGATTTATTCTGCAACCCATTTTTCCAAGAATGCTGGCTGTCCTTTGATCCATGGGGATTTTTAACATCCTTGGCATGCAGCTAGTCACAGTCTACTGTTTCCTCTGGATGTGGCCATGCAGTTTTTTCAGAAACTTTAGCATGGAAAGGATAATTTCAATTTTATATTTAAGTATGTTGCTGGGATGAAAAGGGAGGCTTTCCAGGTGTCCCTGACCCTCCCACACAGCAAAATATGCATAGATAGTTTTCCCTGAGGGTCTGTCTCCTATAACCCAACAATACTTCTTGCTCTTTCCTAAAGGAGGGAGATTGGGGGGGGGGGGGGGGGTCTCATATGAGCTTTATGTTGAAAGAAATAAGCTTTATGGATCGGATCTTTATCAGCTGCTGCATAAGGAATTACATTGTAGGGAGTCTGATGATACTGCTAAATACAGAAATATTCTCTGCCATCTATCTTTTCCTTCAGTGCATTCTGTAATCAGCTCCCTTATTCTGTTTTTACCTCACTAACTCATACTGCTGTGATTGACTGGCAGATAGAGACCACAGTGTTGCCAATTTGCATTTGCAATCAATAGAGCACTTAGATTTCCAACGACATTATTAACATACATTTAATAAACAACAAAGTTAACTTTCAGCTGACATTTATGACTATGTATTGAAGCAGAAACACTTAACACAGAACTCTTCATGCATTCAACTGCCTCATATACCTCTACTTTCCATTTTCCTTCTCACACACCACTCAGAGAACTCCTGCTGAAAAGCTCCAAAATATTTTGCCTTCTGGCATCAGCAATTAAATGTACACCATTTTTATTGAGAGCTAGGTAACAAAGAAACACAGATACACAGACTTCAGACTATGGCACAATTTCCTTATTTTGTATTTTTTTGGGAGCTTTATAACGTTTATTTTATTCTAGGCTATGTTTCCTTTGCAAAGTCACTTTAAGTAATCACTGCCCAGATTTGAGCAGGAAGTTTAAGCTAGACCACCACTAAGCACCCAGACTGTGAAGCTGACTTACTGAGTTACATGTAAGGATTTTGCCCTTCCTGTATTAAGCTGTAATGACAGGGTAAACTTTCTTCTTCAATTTTTTGGGTCAAAGAGAAGCTATTACACAAATTTATGTTAAGAAGGAGCATCATTTTCTGTGACTCCTTGGGGTGTATCACTGTGATAGGAGATGGATCAGGAGACAGTGTCTGGTCTTGAGTGCACATGGGTGAAATGGAAGGAAAACTGGAGAGCTGTCAGTGCAAGGGCCTTATTTCCCCTCATTTTCAGAGTGGGTATTTTACTGCTTTGAACTTTAACAAGCTGTCCCATATCCAAGCCTCTAGCTAGGCCAAGTCAATGAAACCTTAAATGCAGGACGAAGGCTGTGCTTGATCAAGGGAGGCAAAGACTTGTGAATGGATGAGAGCAAGACTCAAAGTACACACAGGAAATGCTCCAGGAAACTGCAGTGAGAATATAACTTTAACATCGGGGGAATGGATGTTGGGAAAGAACAAAAGAAGAGCCAACAGGCAAAAGATCAGAGGATGAATGTTTCCTTTGTTATAAGGTGCAGCATCTCTGAGAAACAACTGGGCTGTGCAGTCAACTTAGGAGTTCACTGAAGTCTAGCAGTGAATTGGATAGTAGCTATTGTGGTTTTGTAGTTGTGCACACCTCTTTCATGTTCAGGCTCATAATCTGCCACTATACTGCTTGTGCTAGAAAGTCAGTAGAAATTTAATTTAAGTAGCTGAAAGCTAAGTGGATATACACAAGTTGAATTGGCACTAAGTTGAATTGGCGCTAGGTTGAATTGGCCTTGCTTTGTTTATAGTTTTCTATTTATTTATTTATTTATTTATTTATTATGAGGAAGCAAGAGTTCCCAGCAACATTACTTAAAGAAGGTAAAATTTTTCAGGAAAGGAATTCATTCAGTGCTTCCCATTGGCAGGCAGGTGTTCAGCCACTTCCAGGAAAGCCAGGCTTATGCATAATGCTTTTTTGGCCATCACACCCAATGTCCTCTCCTTCCTCCACCTTTAACCCAGCTTTTTTTTTTTTTTTTTTTTTTTCTGAGCATGATGCCACATGGTATGGGACATCCCTTTGGCCAGTCTGGATCAGCCATCTTTGTTCTGTCCCCTCCCATGTCCTTGTGCACCCTCAGACTCCTTGCTGGCAGGGCAGCATGAGGAGCTGAAAAGTCCTTGGCTCTGTGTGAGCACTGCTCTGCAACAACTAAAAACATTGGTGTGTTATCCACTATTTTCATCAAAAATCCAAAACACAGCACTATACCATCCTCTATGAAGATAATTATCTAAGCCGAAGCCATGACATACCCTGGCCTCTTCTCCATTCACTGATGACCTCTGAGAAGCATTTGGCTCTCTTCTCTTCTTTGTCTCTAGGCAATTATACATGTTAAGAGCCTTCTCTTCTCCAGGCTGAAAAACTCCAGCTGTCTGTCACTTCTCATATGAAAGATGCTCTAATCCCTTAATCATCTTTGTGGTCCTTTGCTGGATTCACTCCAGACTGTCCATGGGTCTCACCAGTGCTGAGAGGAGGGGAAGGGTAATATGTCTGATCGTTACTGTCTACCAGCTGTGTTTCCAGGCTTTTTGCAGTTTTAAGAAGACAGCTTTCCTCTAGTTATCTTTTATTTCATGTTTTGCAGTTTTTCTTTTTCTTTTGAAAGCATAAAGAAAAAATAGTCTATATGTAAGTGGCAGTGGAAGGAAGGACGTGGTGGAAGAAGAAGCTTCACCCTAGTATAACGGATTTAAATCCTGGTCCTGGGGTGGAAAAATAATCCTTTATTATTATTTTTATTTATTTATTTATTTAATTATTATGCAACAGAAGATGGAGGTTAAGGATGTCAAGTTTGGGGAGCTCTTCTTGTGAGTTTAAATATTTTAACTTATTATAAAGGAATAGTGAGTAACAATAATAATAAAAAATTAAAGAACATGAATTTTTTTTTAATAGAAAATGTCAGAAGAAGTTTTAAATCAGAAAAAAAATCTAGAGGACAAGAAAAGCAAGATATTCTAGTGGCATATGTTTAAAAAAGACTGTTTCTTTTTACAGCTGTAAACATATAGATCTGGATTAAGTATCTGAGTTTATTTTGAAGTTTGTTATTCCGGGGTTGTCAGTTACACCCTGCCAAATAATGACTCAAAAAATTATAGATTTAGGTTGGAAATGTTGAAAAAATGTTCTATACTAAGCATACTTTAATGAAGAGAAAAATAGATATATATGTTAATCTTTGATGGTGTAAATCTTTGATGCCTGTGTAAAAATTAAAATATGGGCTATACTAACATTTGAATGACTGTGTCACAGCAGAAATAAGTAACTATGTTCTCCACTAAAACAGATTTATTTTACTTGCTGGTACTAATCATTCAGACATGAAATCAAACATACCACCTGAAATTCTTATTAAGATCTTTGATTTTTCTCTACTATTAGGCTTTCCTATAAATACATCCCCAGGATCCTTTGGGTCTTATGTCTTCTTATCTTAATACTAATAATTAGAAGATTAAGGAAGTGCATTCCTAGGTTTCACAGTTAGAAAACAAAAAATATGAATTGATTTTGTTCACATATAACAAAGAAAAGGGAAAGGAAGAAAAAAATAATGAACTGACAAAGTAAGAGCCTAAAGTTAAGTTTACTGATAGAGAAACCGGAGAATACTATTGCAATTCATGTTGGTTTGCATTAAGTATGTGCTCATTTTTGTCAAATGAGTTTCAGGTAGTTCCAAAGAGATGGCCATCTGACTAGGAATGATGCACAATAGTACTATTGCCATTTTGCAGATGGGAATGGAGTCACAGAGTAATTAGATTGGCCTACAGTCTCTGACAAACTTGCTAAAATCTCACCTTTACTGAATGTTCATCCAATTTCCCAGCTGCAAGTCACTTTCATCTCAAGAATAAATAGTCTCTTTCCGGAAAGAGAAAAAAGAAGTTGTGTTCAAATGTGTGAGGAAAAAGAAGATCCTTGATTTCTACTAAAAATGGTTTTCTTTCCATGATCAATTGATCAACTGATCTCTGAACTCTGTCTTCCCCTTCTTCTTCTTCTTCTCTCTCTTTTTTTTTTTTTTTTTTTTAATTTGATGTATTTTTAAATTAAAATGTGGGAGATTTAAAATTTATTGTAATATATGGGCTTATATCTCCAATGAAAGAGAAGAGTAGACAGGGTCTGGTCGTTAGAAACTGCTGTACCCCGAGAGCTAAAATGACCTCATGCTTTCATGATGAATGGTAATCCTCGAGGTATATGCCTGTTCTGTTGAGTGGCTTGTGATTTCTTTAGTTTGGTCTCTTAATCTGTTTTTTACTTAATATTGATTTCAGTTCACTGCTTTTCTGGAAATAAAGATTATCTTTCAATAGTCTCCAAGCATGAGTGGCTTAATAAAAGTCTCTCATCTTATTAGAGGTTTATATTCTTACAGCAGGCTCTAGTTCTCTTCTAACATATAGGCTAGTACTGTAGACAAGTATATCTACAAAGACATTCTTAACTCTTAGGTAACTGTTTTCATGACAATCAGATCTGGGCATGGGTAATTTCTTCTTGTCCATATTTTGCTTAAAATTTTGTATCCAATTTCTTTAAAATCATTTCTCTCAGAATAGTTTTGGAAGAGATTTTATGTAATTCCTGTTTGAAATCTACTGGGAAGATTTTTCAGAATAAAGCAGGGGCAGTGGACAGTGGAAAATTAATTAAGTGGATTCAATTAACTAATCTGATGTGTGATTAAACAGATAGTATCCAGGAAAGTATTTTAATAACAAAGTATTTCTTTAATCCCAGATAAATCTAATTAATTTTAGTTTATTTCAGTCTCTGATGTTATATTTCAGATTTGTGTCAGAGTGAAGGCATGATGAAAAGTCCTAGACTGAGACTTTACTTGACTTCTCCAAATGAAATGACAGGAGATAGGGTGCAAAGGATAAAATCCACAAGAGGTTCTTTACATGGGTTTTTCTGCTCAAGTCCAGTCACGATCTTCAAAACTCATAACTAATTTACTAGGGTTTGTCTACATGGCAGAATGCAGTACTGCAGAGAGATGCCGGAACTATTTGTGAATGAATTAATGCCAGGACTAGAAGCAAACGTGTGCAACTTGTCTATAGTCCCTTGTCTATTGGAGAGTAGACTTAAATAACTTGGGTCAGTCTATACAGCTTTGCATTGTGCCATGTTCATAGGTGTCTAGCACTGTTCTTTTTTTGTGCCCTGTAGTGGTCCCTCCTGGTTAGGCAAATGATCTTAGAGCGCTTCAGCCTCTGTGAGTCTGCTGTGGGTTCTGGCCTTGTCCCTCTGGGCCTATCTAATACACACACACTGCCTACCACAACCCTAGCCTCATTCAAATTAAAAAGACAGCAAAGGCTAAAAATTTCATCCAATCTAAATAAAGCTAGGCAATGTCACTGTATAAAAGAGATGTTAAGATTTTTTTTGAAAGGATTGAAACATAAACTTGTTTCCTTGGGATGGGGGGAACCTGAAATCAAGCTCTTTCTCCTAGGAATGTTTTCTCTGTGTTTATAGAAAAGGTCATCACTGGGTTTCCTGTAACACAACTTAATGCAAAGATGCTTTTCTCTGTCTGTTAAGTGATTTTGGCAATTCTGTAGCTTACCTGTACAGACATGAAAGCTGGTATCTGTCATCTGCAATCTTTCCATTTCTGAACTCTCAAGACTGCAGGAAACAGTGTCACTGAGAGAACATCCTTGGGAGACAGTTTTTCTGAGAACATTGCCCAAATTGTAGGTCTCCAAGTCTGCCACACAGACATTTGAGTCACAGAGACAGGCAAGATTAGACATATGAATTGTAGTATCTGTCTCTCTGCTCTACCTGGAAGCTTTTAAAAATCATGTAGAGACAAATTATAGTCAGAAAACAGTGGGAGTGTGATAAAGAATCCTCACTAATATTAGTCTGAGTAAGAAGTCTCCATGTCTGGATGTGCATTTAGCCGGTACATTACACTTATTTCCACTTAGAAAATTTTGTTAGAGCAGATTTGAGGATTTCTTGCCCTGCTTTGAAATATAGGGAAATCAGATAGTCTTAACAGAGCAAACATTGCAGCAGCCAGACAGTTGTGTATGGAGAAACTTCACAACATTGGTGGTCAGTGTTAGTGAGTCCAACAGGGAAGAGAAAAGAAGCTGTGCACTTATGAAGAAAGTTGGACATTCATGTTAAATAAGGCCTCTGCACACCTGCTGTACGATGTCTATGTCTAGTGGCTATTTTGCCATGATTTACATCTGCATAAGCCAAAAAGATACCAAATGTTTGTGCAATGATACCTGTACTGAAAGTCCTTGGAAGATGTTAAGTTAGATTAAATTTATTCAGTTTTTCCTGTAGGCCTCTTCTTTTGTCAGAGATGGAATTTTGATAACAACGGCATCTGTAGAGCTGTAAGTCCCTGCCAAAATGCTACTGTCTTGAAAGCCTTTTGGGAATGGCTTATTAAGAAGTAAGAATATAAATTTCTTGAGAATTAATAAAATACAGTTTACTTACTTGAAAATTCAGCTCCAAAAAAATAAAAATAAAATAAAAAATAGAACACCTAAGGGTTTATTCAGAATTCATGCAGAATTCTGAATTGATTTGATCAAAGCAATAACAGCTACTCTTCCTTCTCACAGACCTCCTCCCCCATAAAATGACTACAAACAGTGAAGAGAAAAATCCTCATCTCTAATTAGAACATCATAAAGACCTGACAGATCCATCTGCTTCATTCTTCATAGGAGAAAACACATGCTAATGATTCTGACTTCATTAATCATTAAAAAACAAATGATCTGAATTCTATACCATATAATACAAAACACAAATCAATTATCCTTATATTGTCCTTCCTGCCCTTAGTTAATGTTTCTGTCTTATGTGGAATTACACCAATCATTTTTGTTTTTTTTTTTTTTTTTTTTTTTCCCTTTCTTTGCCAGATGTGATTCCATTTCTTCACTTATTGTTTCTTTGCTATATTGGAGTTCATTTTCTTTAGCTTGTTGGGTTGTGGGTTTTGTTTGTTTTTGTTTTTACACTTCCAACACAAACTTTGTCTGCTTTTTAACAGTCAGCTTTTAATAAGGCTCTTTCTATTAAAATCAGAGGAATGTTTACCAGGATGAAGTATGCCCATTGTATGAAATGGGATTTTATATGAATACATGAATTTCCATTTGAAAGGGAATAATTCTAGTTTCAATGTTTCATATTTATTCATAGTGGAATTGGCCACTTCAGTTAAACCATGATATGCATCAGAAAGCAATCTTTCCCAGCATCCAATAAATATTTGTCATTTTGGATTAAAGTACTTTTAAAAAGACACTTCATAATTCTTTTTTCAATTCAGGACTTTTCTGTCCATTCTTGTTTCGACAGTTGCAAAAATTCACCTATAATGGTCAACCTTTGCTCTTAAATGCCAAAAGTATATCAAATAAAATAAATATCAAAAGACTGAGTTTGATACAACTTTCTGAAAGATCAATGATCGTTAGTAGTAAGTATAACACAAATTGTGAGGTAGGAGTGTATCTGACATAGTGATTTAGAATGTAACTACTTTGGATTAAACTGAGAGTCTCTGCTCAGATTTGGAAACACTGTGATAGGAAAGTAAACAGATGCATGTTGTTCTGATTTCAGATTTGGTAACTTCTCACTTTGAGTAAAGTAGCTGGATTTGTCTTTTTGTTGTTTGTTTCTGCTGATAGCTTTCTGATGGGAAAAAAGACATTACGGTAGGGAAATAAAGCAAATGATTTCTTATATTCCACTCCCTAATTTTATCTCAATATATATTAAAGAAAAAAAAATACAGTCTTACTATATAAGAGAAAAGAGAAAGTGTTTGCAATTTTCATGGCTTATGTTCTCCATGCAGATCACAGCATTTGTGCTAGAGCTGTTTGAAAACTGCAAGCAGTATTCACAAAGCTCATTATCTGGAATCTTTATTACTACAACCTCCTCTTCTTGTGCCCTTGACAACTGCTATCTTGCCCCTCAAATTATTTGAAAGGCTCCTCTAAGATGTTCTTTCTAGCTCAATGCCCTGATCATATTATCCATTTTTCCCAGAGGACAATGACTCCTCCTTTTTCATATCTAACATAATCTATTTGTTTATTTTAAGGTCCTTCCTGATTTAGTTTCCATTGAACTGTGCCTTTTTTTTTTTTTTTAATGGTGCCAAGTGATAATTCTAGTATATCTCAGTTTCCTAGTTCTTCTTTCTTAGCTCTTACACACAGACAATTTTCAAATAGAAAGCCAAATGATCAGAGGAAATTTACTCTAGGCTGCTCACTCAGCTCTAAATCATCTAATTCACATACAGTGGATTCATGTTCATACCTGTTCATTTTTTGCCAACTAAGACTTCTTTAGTGAACAGTGTTTTTAATGTTCAATATTTTAAAGAAGTTTACATATTTTATGTTCTTGATTGTGTTCCATTGTTCCACATTCCTGATCCTCTGGATTGCTCATAAATCTAGGCTGGTGGGTTGCCATTTTCTCAGTGTTTCACTCCAGTACTTCCTGTAGCCTTTGTGGGATAAAACTGGATAGTTCATCACATTTCTAGTCCATTTGAATGTAACATCTGTCACACAACATAAAATTATTTACTGTCCTCAGCTGAATAAGACATTCATAATGGGGGAAGAAAGTTTTCTTGAGGCTGAAGGAGTTTTTTTTTTTTTTTTAATTTTTATTTTAATCACATTAATCATAAGCTTGGTTTTGATTTCCTGATGGACTGAGACTGCCTTGGGAGTAATAGCAGCAGCTATTTCCCCTATACTTCTGCTCTTTGGAGGGAGAAAGCAGGGGGGGAATGACATCATTAAGTCATGTCTGTCTCTAGCAATAGTCTGAGTATGGGAAAAAGAACAGTTGAATGAAAATGCTTTACTGCCCTCAGTAAAGATAACAGGGCTTTTACTGAAACACAATTCCAGCTCTTCTCCATGCTGTCCAGTTGTACATGGGGATGTATGTGTTGCATCCAAGAGAAGATAGTTAATTGTTTTCAACATCCATAGCTTTTGAGGATCTGTTCACCAATGGCTTTCTTTCTTTGATACATCTGTGGGATATAGGGCAGGTGGAGATTTCCTGAATCCTTGCACCAACCCCGTCTTTCACAGACAAACATAAAATCAGCATGCTCTGTTTTGAAAGTGGTGAAATACATTATCCATGCCACATCAAATTATACAAATGACGTTACAACTACCTAGGTCATCATAACTGATGCTTAAAATTTGTTTTAAATATTTTTATTTCTAAACCACTTAAAATGATGTCAAAATTGTGTTTGAAGAAGCCACTTATTTTTATGTCGGGGAAGTGACATTATGGCCTTCTAATGTTGTCATTTTCATATCACAGGCCATGTGGTGACACATTATAACAGCTATATCACACTGTGAGCGTAGCAGGAGGGATTACGATTCTTAACACCTGAGTCTGTCCTTTCTTCTGGCACAGCTGCCCATTGTGTATAAGGTGTACTAATCTGGTTTACATAATAAATAGTCCTTTGTTTTCTTCTCAATTACCTTTGCTTGATGAGTTTTCTGGTAGCTGAAATTGTCGAGATATCACCATCATTTTGAATTGCAGTCTAATTTGATATATTGAGGCAAAAATAGCCTTTAATGAATTTCCAGGTGGTATTATTATTATTATTGTTATTGCTATTATTATTGTTATTATATTTTATTTTATAACAAGGCCTGTTCCTCTCTTCTGCCTTAATAGATAAAATATTTTTATTTCTTTTCGTGCTTGGTTTTCAGATACAGAGTGATAGTTATCTTCCCTCCCCTAGCTGTCATTCAGCCATGCTGTACATAATTAGCTCTTTTAATATTTGCTAATAATATTTCATTTGATTAAAAGCTAGTAAAGCATTTATTATAAAGTGCTGTTTCATTTTAAGTCAGCAAAGCTAAGTCATGTCCTAGAAAAGCATGTCACAGCAGCCTCAGTTTTCTCCTTGCCAATTTTTAAATGGGCAGTAGGGCCTGCAGGTAATATTGGTTATAATTTAAGCTGGAATCACTGTTTTCCTTCAGTTTAGATGTCCTGCTTGCTTTTTCCTGTGGCTGAATAGAGAATATAGACAAAGAAAATGAATATTAATAAGGTACTTAGTCATCTTTTTTGTTCAGACAAAATTGTGAGCAGATTTGGTGGTATATTATATATAAATATAATAAATATTTGGTGGTATATTATATATAAAAATGTGAGCAGATTTGGTGGTATATTGTGATACAAAGAACATTACAAACTTTCAGGAGATGTTCTTGAAGTCCTTTTGGCCATGCACACACATGGACAAGTTCTACCTGAAGAATACATCTCAGCTGGCTTAGAGACACATTTAAGAGTCCTTGGGCTATTTTTTTTATGTCTGTCTAGACTTTTCTTCATGTCTCCTGACAGAAGTGCATACTATACATGTAACACTGCATCTGTTTTGTTTGTTTGTCTTGTTTTTTTTTTTTTTTTTTTTTTTTAAGACTTTTTAATGTGCAACTGGAATACACATTGTAGTCTTTACATTAACACTTTATGTATACACAGCAGACATGGTTACTGTATTTGGAGTTCATTGCACTTATACACAGGAAAACATTAGGAAATATCACAGAGATAGGCAGATTAATTGTCAGATAGAGCCAGTTACTTTTATAGGAGGATAAAAGGATTATTCTCAAAATACATACTTGTGTTCCTAACTTAGTTCTCATTTTGTTCAAGATCAAGATTTAAACTACCTCTGAGACTCTTTAAAATCACTGAAGAAAAAAATATGACAAGAGGCAATGTGTTTGTACAATTTGTTTTTCTGAAGCATGTGCTTTTCCTTATTGTTGAGATTTTGGTTTAGTGGATAGCCTTTCAATGGTGTATACACTTTAAGGTCAAGATTGTTATATGGTGAATATTCTCTGACCTCTCAAACATAGAAACATATTTTTTTTTTTTTTTTTTTTTCCCTCTTGGTGAAAGTATTTCTTCTGATGAGAGATCCAACAGTGTCTTAGTCATTCCTTCTGATCTTCTGATGCTCTAGCTTTTATATCTGTAAGCAATGGTGTTCTAAACCTCAGTGATACTTGCTTCTTGGGGACTTTGCATTACTTTAAATGTGAATATTTCCAGATTCTATTTCAAATATTCCTCACTATAAGTCATCTTATGTTTCTTTGGTCATTTTTATTTGTTTTCTTTCTTTAATATAGACACATGCAAATGGATAACCTATCCTTTTATTTCTCTAATAAGATTATTTTACTTATCTCTGTACTAATAACAGTTTTTATAGAATGTGTGGCATTGTTGTTTCCTTCTTTGATTTTTCTTTGCTTATATTTTTACTTCTTTCTCAAACTTGGACATTGGAGCTGAACATGATATTGCTGTGGCAGTCTTGCAAAAGAAGGAAAAGACCTTTCAGTTCTACTAATACTCCCTCTACTAAACATCTTAGAATTTAATCAATCTTCCTGATGTAGTGCTGTACTGAATACTGCACTATATAGTGCATGTTGAAGTGATTATTATGATAAACCCTAATTTCTTCTCTGATTTACTGTTTTCTGAGCCAATGTTTTCATACTTTCAAGAATTACATCAGTATTTGGTTCTGAAGTGTCTTATTCTGCCTCACCTTGCACTGATACCCATTTTGTGGGTTTGCAACAGACTAATCAAGTTAGATGCATTGTTACCTTTCCGTATAAATCTGAATTTGAGTTGCAGATCTATCAGCAGAGATTTTTCTAACATTTACATCTAACGTGTTAGAAAATACGACCGGCAGTAGACCAAGAACAGATAATGGGGAGACACTCTTCAAACTGGTCTCAATCACTGATATATCAGAAACACTACTTTTATATCCAAGAGTGATACAGATTGTGAATGATTTTATGTGGAGTAAAATGTTTTCAAATGTGTGTCCCTTGGTACCTGCTCAGACATACCTGTCTTATTTAACAAAGTAGTAACCTTGTCAAAAAACAGTAATCCTAGCATTTATGTTGACACTTTCTAGAGACAATGGTGGCCTTCACTGACTGTATTTCTTTTGCTTTCTTCTTGAGGGTATACAATGAATGTCTGCTTCTTAGCCCAGTCACATTAGTTTTTAATTTCTGTTTCTTTATGTGAAAAGAAAATATAGGAATAGGTTGTTGCAAAGCTAGTAGATGTATTTATGTGTAAGATTTTTAAAGTTTTATTTTATTTATTTATTTATTTATTTTTCTTTGGCATTATTAATACATATTTTTCTTGGTTAGTGTGTTTCTGTATTTAAAAAAGAAAGCTTGTGTGTTGGAATCCCTGAACTTCTTTGTCCTCAGGGAATCCAGTTTCTGTGTTTTTCTAGCCTGCTTCTAAGTAGAAGATTATAAAGTCCCTGCAAATTTTGCCTTGTTCATTATTCATTATCCTTTGCACAGCCGATGGTGACAAATGTCATTACTTTAATGACCATCGTTATCCATTGTCATAATTATGGGAGATCATTTAATGAAACTGAATATAACATTGCTTAATGTAACAAATTAAGAGAAGATGTCATGACTAAGTACACAACATCACCCATCATTTTTACAGATGAATCAATAAATTAAACAATTCCTCCTTATTAGTTTGACAACATGGTCTTGCTGAAGATTCACAAGGGCAATGACAAAGGATGCCAGATGGTCCTTTTCCCTTATTTCCTCCCAATTTGGTGATGACACGGGAAGTTGGATTCTTCTGCTACTTTCTGGGGCTTAACCAAGAATATTTTGTGATTGCCATAATTATGCTTGGCTTGTGTATGGCTGCACCTCTTTGAATAGTCCATTAGGCATGTCAGCTTCAAGTAGCTGCAGCTTAATATTGTTATAGCCAAGAAATGTCTCCTTAATTTAAGAGACAAGCATCTGTGTCTCTGCAACAGATGGTCATGAGCTCTGTACCATAGATTACTGTGGGTGGTCTGGCATGTTTCAGAGGGCTGAAGCAGTCTCAGCAACACTCTTTTCTGCAGAAGCCATGCTATATGAAGTGCCAATGCTCTGTAACAGATATGGCAATAATCCTTGATAATGAGGGAAATTTATTGAATCATGGCAGCTTCCACTTCAGCCAGTGAAGTCCACTGCTGAGAAAGCTATTTCACCTTTGTAGGGCAGATGTACTTTTCAAGAAGGATCAGCACGAGTGAGACACAGTTGACTGTTACGAAGTGAATCTTGTAAAGCAAATTTAATAGGTTGGAATGTGGACAATGAGTCTACATGGAATGTGGAATGAAGCAGGCTTCTGACAGCTTCTTTGGCTCTGAGTGACTTCAGAATAACACAATGCTTATGTCTATATCTTATGGTCAGATGATTATGACATGGGTAAGCTTATTTTATGCTTTTACTGAACCTGAATGTGCTACTAACGTAACAGTCTCTTCAGACACATGTGTACATGAAGGCATTTTATTATGTAGGTGGATTTCAACTGTATTTTGTGTATTTTTGTTAAGCTAACAGAGAAGTGAAATGGCAATGTGGTATGTGTATCAGAGGTGTTAACTAGTCCATGATTAAAACTTCATGCCCCTGGTGTGTAGTAATGGGAAAGCAGATGTCAGTGAAAACAGATTGAATTCTTTTGTTTCCTAGGGATAGAACAGTAGTCATACTTTTGTAGTATGCCTGTGAGCAATTAAAAAATCAGTAATGATTCCTTGCACATTCAATTAGTAATATTTAATCAATTATCTGTGTTGGATTTTACAGTCCTATCAGTATATCTCCTTGTATAAAAATGTTTGATTTGACAACACAAATTTTACCTACAGTTGTGGTGGTTTTCACAAGTAGTTACTATCCAGATGCATAGGAAATTGTTACTGCTGTGAACCTATTACATAAAACCTTTGTCTTTTTCTTCAGGACACTAATTTGGGTGGGTACTAATGTTCTAGTCAATCTCTGAGGTTCTGTAGGCCATCTGTGCTGACATAGCAAGGAACGTGTGCTGATCATGGGAGTTTGGATTTTGGTTTGATAGTAAGATCAGGAAGAACAGAGCATATGGTAAGTGGGCACAGAGGAAGAGAAATTTAAAGGAAAAAATATGGGGGGGAGGGGGTTTGAAATGAAGAGATCAAGAGGGAAGGACTGAAAAAATCCATGCAACATGGGTCAACAAGTGAGGAAAAGCATCTGGCAGGCATGTGGGAGGGGGATTTAGTCATGGATGATTCTGGCTTTGGAGCATGTTAAGGAGCTCAAGAGTCATTTATATGGTCTACATTTTGTCTACAAGATCGAGGGATAGTCACAGAATCACAGAATGGTGAGGTTGGAAGGGACCTCCAGAGATCATTTAGTCCAACCCCCATGCTCAAGCAAAGTCACCGGGAGCATGTTACACAGGATGGCATCCAGGCGGGTTTTGAATATCTCCAAAGAATGAGACTCTACAACCTCTCTGGGCAGCCTGTTTCAGTGCTCCAGTCATCTCAACATCTTGCAGAAAGAGGACAATTGCCTCCTCAAAGGGCACGAGGTTCAGCCAGCAATGAATATGTGATATTTAGATATTGTTATCATAGACTGAGAAACAGCAGGAGAGGAATGGAAGGTAGGGAGCAATTAAGAAGATGATATATTATGTTACAGGTCTTGCCAAAGGAATCCCTCACCTCAGAACTGAAATAACTATTAAAACTACAGTGATGTAGGCAACTCATGCAGATGTGTATATGTTAATAACTTGGAAGACTTCTGTCTAATTGTTAGCAGGCATTGACATTGTGAATCCAACAAAAACAGGCTAGTAGCAGAGTTATGAACTAATTGGCTGCAATTACATTTTCTGATACAAATGAAAATACCTTCTGGTCTGCAGTTCTAATTTGAGACTGAGCCTTAGTTCTGACAATGAGAAGTACGCCAGAGTTTAAAAGATTAAAAATTGTGCCATTCAGGACTTTTTTTTTTTTCCCTCCCCAGAACACACAGTCATTTCTTAAAAATATCAAGGGTTGTCAGTAAATCAATAGACATTTAGCCCCACTGATTGGGACTGATAAACTGCAAAAAGCATTGCACTCCTTGAGGAGTGTTTTTTTTTTTTTTTTTTTTTTTTTTTTTTCCCCCTTCCCCCCCCCCTTTTTTTTCCCCTCTTAACAGGAACAACTCTAAGAATGTTTTCAAACTCAAGGACAGAATACATAATTGTGTTCATGAGGTACATCTATCAAAATGGAGAAGGAATTCCCTTGTGAGTATTAAATGTGAGATATAGGGAAAAAAATACCAAAAAAAAAAAAAAAAAAAAGATTAAAACCCATTCTACCTTCCCTTCACAACCTTTAGATCTCAGCTTTCACTATAACTTAACTACAGCAGAAAGCTGCATAATGGGTAATCTGTTTCCAGTCATTTTACACATCGCATTGGTTCCTGGCTTATACTAAAGCACGACAAAGTATGTGTATTTCTAATAGCCAATAAGAAAGTATAGATCTCATTTTTTTTTTTTTTTAAAAAAAAAAAGAAAAAGAAAAAGAAAGAAAATAATAAAAAAATGACAAAACAAAAAGCACCCAAAAGGTATTGACTTCTCAGGAAACCCATCCTTCATTTTCACTGGAAAATCAATTAATGCTTTACCATCTCTTTTTTAATTTAACAGACAACATAAATGTGTTTCCTCAGAACTTCCATGGTGCCTCTGATACAAGGTGTTACATGTAACTTAGAACAGTTTTATTCAGAACTGAAAGGAAGATGTTGGATGTGTGATTTTTTTTTTTTTTTTCCTATCTCTATCACTGAATTGGGTTTAATTTCAGTGTACCAGCCTTTAAAGTAGAAACTCATGATAACTGGCCTCTCAAGAGAATGGTAAGATTTCATAAATATTTTTAAGAGTTTTAGATCCTTGGATAATTTCCAAGGAAGATCCTTGAAAACAACAACAACAAAAAAGTATGCAGAGTTCAAGTGAGATTCTTTGATTATTATTATTATAATCAATTTATATAATTATATAATAATTATATAATAATATATATAATTATATATAATTATATAATTATATATAAATTATATAAAATTATATTATATAATTTATATAATTATATAATAATATAATTATATGATTATATAATATAATTATAAATATATTATAATTTATATGATTATATAATATTGATAATATGATTATAATATTGATTATATGATTATATAATATAATCAATTTATATTATTTTCATGCTGTTTATCTTCACTTATCCAGTATTCTGGCTGGCCTGAGTACTTGAACATACACCAACTCTGTGCTTACATTTCCAAATTAATGTAGACTGCATGTAGAAATAATGCTTTCTTGTTTATGGGCAGAATCTTTCAACAACTAAGGAAAAGAGTGAGCCATGTGATCAGTTGGGAACTGAATGCTTATAATAAGGAAAAGTGCAAAGACTTTTATCTCCTATGAATAGCTTTGGACTAGAAGAAAAGTTCAGATGTCCAAGTTTTACATTCTACCTAAATATTGCTTTTGTGATGTAACAGTGATTTTGTGGACATCAGGCTGCTGCTTCAAAACAGAAAAGTTCTGACTTTCTTTGTTCTACCAGAGAAGCTGTGGGAAATAGTTTATTAATCAATTAATTAATCAGCTCAGACAGCAGGAAAAAAATATCTACTAAACTGTAATATTTCTTCTTCTCCTGAGGTATGTTCCAAATTTTATGTATACATGTGTTCATATTGTGCTTCACACCAGTTTAATTTTTAATGCCAGAGGGTTCAGATTTATTGTCTCAATTTGTCCGCTTAGTTATTTACAGTCCTGTGAGTGTCAAGAAGCTCTGCAGGAAGGTAGCCCTGATGTTTGTATCTTGTTACAGCTTCCTGCAGATTTGTGGATGTTCTGATTTGGAGTTTTTAAATATAGCGCCTTTTTTTTTTTTTTTTTTTTTTTCCCCTCCCCTTCTTGAATAATTTCCTTAGATGGATGCATACTTTGTGAGATAATTTATCCTGAGCTCCAGAGATTTTTTTTTCTTAAGTGCTGAGTGTGATCTTTGAACACGCTGAATAACAGACCTGAGAAATGCAGCTAGAGTGGCTATGTTACTAAACATGAAATTGTGAATAAGAGGCTGTTCTTACCACATAAAAGCAAGATACATATACATATCCAATGATATTTGTGCTCAAAGTGTGACTATGAACTGATAATTAGAAAGCTGGTTTCCTCTCAAAGGAGGCACTTCATGATGACATTTATGTCTTGATTCTCCTTCTAAGAGTTTTAAATTTCAAGAGGGATGAGCTGCATTAGATGAAATATGTTTTGGAGGCTATGGGCATCGTTGTATAAAATATTCTATATTCTATAAAATATTCTGCAATTCCCTTCTCCTACACAGTTATTTAGTTCTTTCTCAGAAAATAGAACAATTAAAAAAAAAAAAAATCAGCGGTACTTCAGACAATTCATTTCAGTGTTGTGTCGTGTGGGTTAAAATTTGGTTTAACACTACATCTCAAAAATTAAATTTAAAGAAGATGATGTTACTGTATATTAGTGATGGTCTGTCAATTACAGTCCTTCAGTGACTATTTTTATATACAATTTTATATTCAGACTAGATTTATATCAATTTCTATCCATGGCTTTACTCATAATGTAGCCTGATTTTGTAAACTTTGTGGTATCGATACATAACAAAAGTATAGGCTTGGAGATCTGAAAGAGATACAGGAATTGCTCAAAAGCTTGGATAGTTTTATAAAGAATGGTATAGTTAGCTTCATAAGACATTGCAGAAATGAGAAAATATCTGATGCTGGAGGGGTCTTTGAACTAGAAACAGAAGCATCTTAACATCCAATAGCTCAAAGCCAAGCTATAGGAAGTTTACAATGTGGCTTTTGAACTGTTGGAGGAAAAATAATGTAATATCAGTACATGTTCATTTTGAATCAAGAACAGGTTACTTTCTTAAAAGAGATTCCTTCATTCATCTGTAATTTATGAGTGTGTTCATAAAATGCACCAATAAGATTTTTAGTAGGTTTATATCAGCATATCTTCTTCAGAGACAAAGATTATGTGGATTTGGCACTCTTCAAAACTGAAGTAACTGCTTTTCTTATTTTAATCAATTTCATAAAAATGCTTGACTATTGGAAAGGTTTTCAATTGGTGACAGGATTGCCCATACTCCAGTTTCAAAGACAGTTAACAGCAATTATTTTTTTCATTTGTAGAAGCTGGTACCTAACTTCTAAATAACAGTCATACTAGCACTGCAGGGCAACCCAGCACAAAAAAGGGGTGTTTTCATTCTTCATCAGGAGTTTCAATATATACAGTTTGTTTTCTGTTTGTGTGTTTTCATTCTTCATCAAGAGTTTGAACATATAGAGTTTTTTTTCTGTTTATGTGTATTCTATTAGTGGACCAACTTCAGGTATGAAGTGCAGCACAGTAGATATCTGTTACAGTTTGTATCATGATGGTGACTTATTCTAGATAGATAAAGTTTGTTAGCACTGTGGTTCTTATGATCTCTCATCTACACTGCATGTAATTATTTTATGGAACCCTACCAAGTGTCTGATGCACAGCAGTACTCAGTTGTCTGTATTGAAAGAGATTCACATTTTTTTTTTGTGGAAACTAAGATGCATTTTACAACCCTGTTTTCCCTCTGAGTTTGTGGGAGGGTTGAGTAAAATGCCAAAATATGTGATTCTTCACACAGAATCACACTTCGCTGATTTTGTAGATCATACCTCTTGCATATGTTTCCTACATGATTCTACTTCTTCACTCATGATCTGGAATTTTGTTAAGACACTGCTTTTCTTTCTGTCCTGGTACTAAAAGTCATTCAGGATTTCAACATTTTAAGCAACTGAGATGATAAATGGAGCAGAATGACTGGCTAATGACTGATTTTTCTAACTGCATTTTGTGGTCTCTGGGCAATTACACACCTGGCAGAAATTAGTAAGCTTGGAAATAAACTGTCAAGAGCTCCATGTCCTGACACATTTTTCCATTCCAGCTTTCTGCTTATCACCAAGTCAATGTCTTGCTCACTGAGGCTTATGTTATTTCACAAAAGTTCAAACTTGTAGAGATGCTAGCAGGTGCAACATTTCAACTCTGCTATGAGCCAGTAAGGACACACAGAGGTCAGGTTACATATTTATCATCACTTAATGCTCAGAGTTTGGATGAAATGGATGTCTATCAGGTCATGGACTCTGACAGATTTCCGAGCAAATCAATCACAGAATCATAGAATACCCTGAGCTGGTAGAGCCCCACCACAGTCATTGAGTCCAACTCCTGGCTCCATACAGAACCACCCAAAAATTAGACCATGAGAGCGTTGTCCAAACACTTCTTGAACTCTGGCAGACTCAGTGTTGTTCCAGTGCCTAACCACCCTCTCAGGTCCTAATATCTATCCTGAACCTCCCATGAAGAAAAGAATTTGAAGGTTATTTTTCTATGTTTAGAGAGACAACTAGAGAGACAATGCAAAAATATCACAGTGCAAAATATAAGATTGCAAGCTGAACATATTTGGTCAACTATGGTAAAATCCATTTTTTTTTCTCTATAAATTTTTATGATTTTAACATTTTTGTCTCTAAAACATATTTTGAAAATAAAAACAGTCTCCATTTTTCTCTGATGTTCACTCTGATGACAATAGCTCTAACATATAACGGAGGTCAGGATTGCTTTACATGAAACTTTGTTCCAGTTTTATGAACAAAATATAGTAAGTATATTTTAAAAAAAGGAAAGTTCACCAGCAACTTTTAGCTTGGACTATAAATACTTGAGGGATTATAAATCTGAAACAGAAGTTCCTTGTAACTGGCATGAGAAGCAACTCTGCCTGAAAAGCTTTGAGTAGCTTTAAAAGGGAAAACAAGGACATGGTCCATAAGTTATACAGCATAAACTACAAGGTGTACTACAAGAATTACTGTAGTAATGTCTAGTACTCATGCTGCTTTCAAATACCACTTTCTTTTGTTATTATCCATTGCAAAGCAGCAGGGAAATAACTCTTCCATCCTGTCATTTGTAAATCATCATTAGTTAGCCATTTCTGATGGGGTTCAGCTTCTAGTTTTAGACATCTAATCTAGTTGCCTATGTGAAAATATCTACCAGTTTAGGCTGTCTAAGCTCATATTATAGTAGCTGGAGATCTAATCACCCCACAGATACTTTAGATATTCAGATTACCCACAGCAGACATGAACATTTGGTGAACTCTGTAGCTTTTAGATCTCCTGAGCGATTGGCTAAGGGATTAATTCAGTTGCCAATATATAGGTTCCTAGTGCCACTAGAAGGATCCTAAAATGTCCTGGTTGATGTCTGTTTATTAGTCCAAAGGGATATGAGTCTTTTCCAAATCCTGCACCATATATGCCATCCCCACCACACAGTTAAATTTTGGTCACAGTAGACTGTGATCTTAATCTTAATGCTTAATTTCCTTAATTCAGTGTTTATTTCTAACTTCATATTTTTCTATAGTATGTGTACTGGGTCTGGCTGGGATGTTACCTTTCCCTGCAGCAGCCCATACAGTGCTGCGCTCTGCACTTGGAGCTAGAACAGCAGTGGTATCACACCGGTGTTGTGTCTGCTGCTGAGCAGTGCTGGCACAGCATCAGGACTCTCTCTGACCCTCCTAGGGGGTGGGCAAAAAGTGAGAAAGAAACATCAGCAGGGCAGCTGACCTAACCCAACCAAAGCGATATTCCATACCATATGGAGTCACACTCAGCAATAAAAGGTGGAAAAAGGAAGAAGAGGGGAGGGGTGGGCTCTCGTTGCGAAAACGTCTGTCCTCCTCCCGAACACCAGCTACGTGCGTTGAGGCCCTGCTTCAAGAACGTGGTCAAGCATCATTCATTTGTGGGAAGTAGTAATTTCTTTTCCTCTGCACTTCCACATAGCCTTTACTTTTTTTTTTGTTTAGTTATTCCCTTTCCCCCTCCCTCTTCCCCTTTCCCTTTTTTCATAGAATCATAGAATATCCTGAGTTGGAAGGGACCCTTAAGGATCATCAAGTCCAACTCTTGACACCGCACAGGTCTACACAAGATCTACCCAACTCTTGACACCGCACAGGTCTTTCCCTTTAGTTGAATTGTTTAATTAATAACAATATTTCCTTAATAATATATATACATATATATTTCTCTTTAATTAAATCATCCTTATCTCAACCCGTGATTTGTTCTTTCCTTTACTTCTTCCCCTCCTCATCTGAGGAGGGGGAGTGAGAGAGCGGTTGTGGTGTTCAACTGCCTAGCACGGTAAAACCACCACAGTATGGAGCTTTGAAATTCAGAAAATATCATTCAAATTGTGATCTGATACAGGAAATAAAGATTCCCCCAAAATTATTGTCTTTGTATAGGAAAAGTAGTAGGGTTTAGAGGATGTCATTCTTAAAGTGATGATTACAATGCTGCATGCAAAATCAATGCAATACTGACTAGCAATACAAAAGTATTATTGCTAATAGTTAAAGCAGTAAAGTATGAACATTGCAGAATTCAAAATTTTAAGAAAAAGAAAGATTATGCTTGTTCTGGAAAATCTGCCTAACTATAATAAATGAATAAATAAATAGATAAAGCATTAAAATATTTAACTTTGCAAATTATGGTCAGGAGAGTATCTACTGATGTTCTATGTAAATTCATCCACATGAAGAACAAATTTCTGAAAGTAAAGGGCACTTTAGTCCTTTGGGGGAAAAAATAACATGAGAAGCTGTAAAATGCACAATTTTATCAATTAGAATCATTAGTCATTACGACAACAACTCTATCACTTATCTTCTTTGAATTGAAAATTAATGACTTTCTAAAAGATGTTCTAGGTCAAGTACAAGTTTTTAATTTTGATGTAGAAATAGCTTGGAGAAATTTTCTAGTGAAATATTCAAAACATTAAGTTAATGAAGTAGCTAAACATTGACAATTTACTGATGAAAGGGTGAGAAAAAAATATTCGACTGGACTTATTTATGAGATTTATCCTTTTTTTTTGGGGGGGGGGTATTATTTGTATAGTGAAAATGTCTATCTTCAACATAGAACTGAATTAGTTTGGAAAAGTAGTCTAAATGTTAGAATAGCCATTTGATATTTCAGTTCAAAATAGCTTAGTCTTTCCTACAGTCTATCTGAATTTTAAGAAACTGTAAGACTGTAAGACTTGTAGTCGAGGTCAGTTGTCTTGGAGCCAGCGCAGCTGTAGCTGCAGCACCCGACCACGTCTTACATGAGTATCTCGTGCCTATGTTTTGCCAGGGGAGACCCGGGACAGCAGTGTGATCAGGCCACACCCACCAGGGCAACAGTGACTGCACCCAGCCCCTTTGCCTAGAAATAGCCTCCAGGAGGGCAGCGCCGCATCAGGGAGGGGTGCCCCGCATGTTATAACCACCCTCAGTGTGCTGCAGTTGTGGGTATGGGAGCTCGTGTAGTGGGGCACAGGGATTCTGTCCCTTCTCCCTTTCGAGTTCATCCTATCTACTGGCAGTCTCTGTGACCACAGTTTTTGCCATGGTATCCACCAGGCAAAGAGCTTGCCCCAAAAAGACTGTGGTGACCCAAATGAAGGGCTTCTCCTGAACTGTGACTATACAGTCTCTGGCTGCAGGGAGTGCCAGAGCCTGCTGCTGCTGGGGGAGGGTGGCAGGTATTGCACCTGTGTGAGGTGCAAGCAGGTGGAAGATCTGGTCAGCATGGTGGCAGAGCTGAAAGAGGAGGTTGAGAGACTGAGGGCCATCAGAGACTGTGAGCGGGAGATTGACTGGTGGAGTAGGTCCCTGGCATGCCAGAGGGAAAGGTGCTAAGGAGATACCCCACAATTGGTGGGGAACCCTCTGCACTGTCCCTGTTGGGCAGAGGAGGGGGACCTGAGAGATGGGGAAAGTTAGGAGAGGGTCCCTTCTCGGCATCGTGGTTGAGCCCCCTCTCAGCTTCCCTCACGTCCCCAGATCCCCCTAAGCAATAGGTTTGTAGCATTGGACATTGAATGGGAGATAAGTGGGGAGGCACAGGAGAGTTCCCCATAGAGGTTACCAAGGAAGAGGCAGTCAACTCCATGCATTCAGACTGCCCCTGCCAAGAAAGAAATAAGGGTAGTTGTGGTAGGCGACACCTTTCTCAGAGGAACGGAGGGTCCCATTTGCAGACCAGACCCAAGCCGTAGGGAAGTGTGCTGCCTACCTGGGGCCTGGGTCAGGGACATAATTAGAAAACTCCCAGAGCTGGTTCACCTCACTGATTATTAGCCATTACTCATAGTTCAGGCAGGCAGTGATGAGATCACTCAGAGAAGCTTGCGAGCTATGAAGAGTTTTCAGGGGTTTAGGGTGAATAGTTCAAGGAGCGGGAGCGCAAGTTGTGTTTTGTTCTATTCCTTCTAGAGAGGTGAAGGAGACAGAGTGGGCTAGGAAACCATGGGTAATGAATAATTGGTTGAGAGGCTGGTGTAGAGACAGGGACTTTGGGTTCTTTGACAGTGGGACAGTATACTCGACCCCTGGCCTGTTGTCGATGGATGGAACTCACCTTTCTCAAAGGGGGAAACGAATCCTAGCACAGGAGCTAGCAGGACTCAGAGAGAGAGCTTTAAACTAGCTATGACAGAGGAAGGTGGTAAAACAGGGCTCACCAGAGAAGTGCCTAGGGGAACAATGATGAAGCTTTGGGTGAGGTACATGTCTCATCTGAAGTGCATCTACACCAATTCATGTAGCATGGGCAACAAACAAGAAAAAAAATCTGATACTATCTTCCTTACTATGGTTTGTTTTCGTTAAGTCTCCCACTCAAATGATGGATCTAAGCCTTATCAGAAGCTACAAATTAGATGTTTGTTCATATCAACACAGGAGTTATGCTGGCTGAGTCAATGGTTGACAGAAGTACACATTCATCACACAATGATAACTTTTCCTTCTCTAGAGCAAAGCCTAGAGGTTTCTTTCTTAAGCACACACAGGTTAATATCTTAACAGTAGCTTGAAGAAGAAAGTTGTTATTCACTCAGACATTTCTCTGTTGTGTGGAATAGCTTCAATAAGAGAATAAGAGAGTTGGAAGCCACCCCACTGAGAGTTGGAAGCCACTCCCCCCACCATTTCCCCATCCCTTATACAGCAGTTGCAAGCTACTCACCAGGCTTTTATTTAAATACTTTTTTTTTTTTTTTCCTCACCACCATTTCCTTCCATATTTTTTTTTTCTTTAAAAAAATGGCATGTCTTCTGCTGTGTTATTGGACCAAAGATCACAAATGTCTAGCTTTAGAAAAAGCTTGTGTTTTTGGTGCCCAGTGATTAAAAAAAAAAATAAAAAAAAATCTGTTTGAATGTTCAAGTTCTGGAGAGTAGTTAGATTTAAAATGAACCTTATTTTCAGTGGAGGACCTAAAGTAACCCACTCAAAAACTACTAGGCAAAGAACATAACAGAAAAGCTTACACTATAATAAAGAGCAATTTGTATTCAGTCTGGCTGTTTTTACATATACTTTTAGGAAACTAAGAAACCAGCTAACCAACCAACCAACCAACCAACCATCCAAAAAACAACAACAAACAAACAAAAAAAAACCACAAAAACATTCAGAAATAAAATAAAGAAAAAAGAGCAGGTGATATGACAGTCAAAAACACAAGAAGTGAGAAATAAATATTGAAAGTGGTAAAGCTGAAATCTTATCTATTCCAACAGAGAAATTTGTTCCACAGTAACAACTAGGGATCCATAACTGATAATTAGAGAAGAAAATGAAGAAGGAAGCAGGTTCTGACCTAATAACAACAAGAAATAACACAAGGACCTACAGTCTCCTGTGGTGATGCATAACACTTGAAGTATATCAGTTATAGCTCTGCTAATTTGTAGTACTTGCTAAATAAATGTACTCTATCCTGTAGTCTTTGATAACGTAATACTGGTGACATGACATGCTATTCTATTTGTGCTTTGGAGTCTCACAGTAAGCTGGAGCCGGTATTTACCCTTGTTGATGAGAATGTCCTGCTTTTTTTTTCTTTAAGTTCTCCTTGGTGAAAATATGAAGTGTTCCCCTAATCGGCAGCCTAAATAAGTTCCTTATGTGGGTAATAGAGATGAAGACAATTAAAATTAACTCTTCTAATATTGGGTATGAGGGTACACTTGTCTGTATTTGAGATTTAAGATACTCCCAGATCAAAAATGTCTATCAGTAGCTGTGTATTAATTTTAGAGTCACTTTGGATACACCCTGAATACTTGATAGCAGAATTTGATTTCCATTAGTATAGGCTTAATTGTAGAAATTATAAATGTGAAACTGCTCTTAGTTCATGGAGCAAAATTGTTCCCACTGGTGTCTCCTCATTTTAAACCATTTTTCTTTTAAGATGAAAATATGCCTCATTGTTCTTCAGATAGTCTCAAGAGGGTCTGGCAGCTGGACTAAGCAAAAATTCATCCTGATGATAACACAGTGATTGAAATAGTTGCATACTTACCCAACTTATTTCTATAAAGCATTCTGCATGTATTTTATAACCAGAATAAATGTGCTGGCAATTGAAAACTGGAAGCCTGTTGCTAGAAATTATTTTTGCAAACTGTACTTATCCAATGGCAATAGCACATTTTAACATCTGCTGTTACCTTGCTGAGTGTATGGATTTAGCTATTACTAGGAATTTAATAAGCCCAGTGCCTTCATCAACTGCTTTCCAAATTGCTGTATCATATGAGGAATTCTTCAGAGAATCAAAGTTATGGTATGTCATAATGCATTTAGTGAATGACAAATGCAAACACTTTGAAATATACATGCAACTAAGGGGAAAATACATCTCCTGGGTTGGATGCATATTGAATTGTGAAAGCAGTCTAAAAATCAAATGAAGATCTCGAAAGTATATGATATAAAACATCTCTATAAAAACAGAAGGACTAGATGATGGTTATAAAATATATACAGAAATGGCTAGGTTCATCAATACACTCCAGCTGTTTTACAGTGATGGTAAAAAGCAGCAATAACTGTTAAATTGGGCTTATGGCTGATTTGCATTGTTCTACTGAGTCAAAGCATCTGAAGCAGAATAGTCTTCCTAATACTTTGTCCTTGCAAATACTGTCATGTTCCTTGCATTGTATGGTCCATCATAAAAATTGTATAACTTTGGTCTTTTGTAAATTATGCACAGTACTAGAGACCAAAGACAAACATTTTCTACTTATTCTTAGGCTGATAGTTGCAGGTTTTATATAAATTGAGACCTAAATTATTTTCCTAGCTTCTGGACTTGGATGGGCCGTGTTGGTGCTCTAGTGACACATTAAGATGAGTCTCAGCAGCTTTTCATGCCAGGGAGAGAAGTCATCTAAAGACTTTCATTTTCCAGCAATTGTCTGTGCAAATCCTTCCTTATCACTGACTTTGTTTCAAATGGCTTGTTGGCTGTTGCTGCTCACCAATCAAAACAGTTTAGATAATATTGTCAACTTGCACACTGCTTCGTTCTTAAAGAAGATGGGCAACCCAACAGCTACTCTGTCTTCCTGTGACACTTCAAGAGCCAGTAGAGTGGTACTATTTCAGCAGTCACTTCATGTGTGATAGCTATAGGATTCAATATATAAATTCTATTCTTTCTACCATGGAGCAAAGCTATAGTAGAGCAAGACTGTTCTGTTGTTAGGAATTTTGGTTCTCACATCCAAGTGTTGCTGCTTGATAGTGTGCTGTTTCTTATGTTTGTTTTTTTTTTTTGGTTGGTTGGTTGGTTGGATTGGTTTGGTTTGTTTTTTTAGCTCAAAACCAACTTTCCTTTGTTTTCATCTCTCCTATGCCTCATTACTCATTTTTAATGGATGAATTAATTACTTGTCCAGGGACAAAATCACATCCTCCATGAAGAATTTACCTTTATTTTTTCTTCCACTTGCTGCACACTTCAATATAGTTATCACTGAGATATATAAATGCAGTTAAGATTGTTCATTACAAAGTAATTTTCTCCTTGTGTCCTTGCTCACAGCACTCTGTCTGGACTCTTTTGGGGCCTGAAAACTATCTGATAACAAAGAGTCCTCCCACTGATTATATAAAAACAATTTGCAATGCTTTTGAGGAATTTTATCTACAACAGCTTTTGCAAATAATTCACAGATTGTCTGTGTTCACTCCTTTTCTATCATTCTTTGCCTGCCTGTCTTGAATTAACTTGAAACTACAGAACTTGTAACTACAGCTTTCATATCTTGAATCTGTAGATGTTTAGGGTAAGGTCTTTTTAGGAGAGCTTTTAGGGCAGAGAATCTTCTCTCTTTTCTGAAAGAAAACCTTGAATATACCTTATATCAGAACTGTATTATCTCAGCATTTCTCTGCTCATGCCAGCAGTTCTAATATCCTGCAGTTACAGAGAAACTGTAGCTTTGGAGGCTTTTTCAAGAGAGAAGGAATGAGCACTGTCCTCTAAACCTTGAGTAGTTCAGTTATTTCTTTTATGACCAGTCCTGGTGGTTTGGAAGAAAGTCATCAAAGGAATAAAAAGTCCAAAGGGGAGAAATGATTGGCTCCATCCTATTCAGTTTGTTCAGTCTGTTTGGGCTGGATTATGTTGGATAGGCATCTTCTGAACCATACTGGGAGAAAAATCAATGACTGTGTTGAAATATATATTAACCGGGGCAGTAAAAATGGGTTTCACTATAGAAACTCCTAAAAAGTAAAAGTATACAGGTTTGCATAGGAATTACAAAAAAATGACATGTATAATAAAAGTTTACTATTGGAAGTATGAAATACTTGCTGCAGCATATTAGGCCCACACTAAAAGAAGGTGTCTGTGAGTCTAAATAAAAGGTGAAGCTTTCAAATATTTACAAGTACTGTCTCTGGTAGTGATCTGTAAACAGAGAATTTTGTTTTTCTCCTAAATAAAGCATACAATTGATTAGCTTTGTCTGAATTTCAATTTTCTGAAGAAAATCAACAGTTTCTGCTGATTTAAGAAGATGGATTTGATTTCCTTTGTATATGTAATTAACAACCCTTTTCTAGATTACTGAATTTATACTTCTGACAGGTGTTTTTGTTTTGTTTTGTTTTGTTTTGTTTTGTTTTGTTTTGTTTTTCTCAAAGGCTACCAATGTGGTGTAACTGTTTGAGACTTAGGGCATATAGCAGAAATAAGTCAAATGTTCTAAGAGGTAGATACAATGAAAAGCTCTCTGTACAATGTGTCAAAAACTCTAATGAACTTGAATCTCCATTCATCTTTGCTAGCTTTTAAGTTGAAATAGGCAAATGAATGTGAAATCACCTGAAATTAATGCCTTTTTGAATATTTCTTTTTCACCACTGTAATTTTTGGAGGCCATAGGCTTTAGCCAAGGAAATTGAATGCTATAAAGCATTAAAAATGAGAGAAAGAGAGGATGAAATTTTAATGAAACTAGACTTCTAAAAAGTTGTGATTACCATCAGATCACAAACAGTTTTACTTATCAGTCCTCAGAGACAGCAGGAAGGTAAAATTTTGACAAATAAAGACACAATCTTGTTGATAGGGTGATAGATTTAATTTCTTTATGAATGGACATTTACATTTTGGCAATGGGAATTGACAAAGTGCAAAGAATCGTGGTGAGGAATGGTACTTTACAAGAATGAGTAGCTGGAGGCCAACCCATAATCTGTGTGTTGTACAAAAAGGAGTTTGGTGATGAAATATTTTTTTTATTTTTTTATTTTTTCCTTTTTTTTTTTTTCTTTTCTAAAGAAGTTCCAGGAAGGTGAAGCTTTGAAAATATGCAGAAAGTACTTGCCTTCATATTGCTTCATGGGGGGCAATTTTATCATGGCTGACACAGATAACTTGCTACTGAGATCAGCCTGGGTATAAATGGAAATCTCCTCTCTTCCTGTTTCCTACTGCTAAATGTATAAGGTTACCACATTTTCAGAAATCTCTGCAAGATTACACAGCAGTTGCTGGAAGATGAACACATTACATCTTTCAAACAAAAAGAGCACAGAACTGTCTCACATTTCCATGCTTTCAAGACAATGCTCACTCCAAACATCAGTATCACATCTGTATTCGTGTCCAAGTGTACATTTTGCTGTCTGTTCTTACTGCAGGGAGACTTAGACCTGAAAGCACATTTCTGTGACAAGTCCTCTTATAATATTAGTTCCAAGATGTGGATTTCAGTATTAGCATATATCAGGGAGACATAATTAATGAACTCCAAGTGAATCAGTGTTATAGATTTACCCAGTTGATATAAAATATGTTGTGATCCTTTGTCATAGATCATAAATCTACTAGAAATATTATATGTCTTCAGGTATGCTCAATTCAGAGCAAGAGGACAGTGTGAAGAGAACAGTGTGGTATTTTCTTGAGCAACTCTTTATCTAATAATACTTAGATTAGGTTAGAAATATAAGTAATTTGTGATTTAGTTTGTTAATTCTCTGAAAGAACAGAGAGAAGGTTAAATTAAGACTGAAAGGTAAAAGACGTTATCTCAACACTAATAGCATAAAGTGGTACTGTAGCAATAAACACTGGTCTCAATAAATGGATATGAAACAAACTACACTTTCACATTTAAAAAAAAACAAAACAAAACATTTATGTGATTTAGGGATCAAAATATTTAGCTCTGAAGATGCCAAAACTCTGAATTAATTTAGGTGGTTTTGATAACTTGAACACACAGATTTGCACGTTGGCTCTGTTGGGCCAGTACAAGTTTTATCAAGTTAAAAGGCAGTACAAATTAATGTCCGAGGAAGATCTTTTGACCAGATCATGAATCTAATTACTGTGAAATATGATGAGAATCAGAGTCCTGGAAATAAACTGTTTTTTGGATCTACTTATAGATGTTATTCATGCCTGGGAAGAGTCAAAAAGAGCTACATTACACAGAATTACATGACAATGAATATTACAAAAAGCTAAAGACAAGATGGTTGCATATACTTTCACAGAAATATACTTACCAGGAACATTTAATTAAAAATAAATATGATAAATTCACAATGTACAGAGAAAGTCAATTCTAGTCACTCAGCATTCATTTCCCCTGTTCTTGACTTTCTGTGCTTAACTTCATGAATATATATATATATTTTTTTAATGCAAATATGCATCAATGATGACTATAATTAGGAAGATCACAGTGAAGATTTTTATCAATGATTTTATTTAATGACTGCACAAGTGTATCCAAATGATAGTGAATAGTGTTCCATTAACCTCCACATTAAACTCCATTACAGAGCCAGTGTAAATGGGCCTTTTCCTACCTAAATATCTTGAGCAAAATCCTTCTGACAATGTGTCTAACAAAAAGTAAATTTCCCTGAAAAATATTCCACTATTTCAACTTGATGGAAATAATAAACTAAATGTAACTTTGTATTTCTTACTGGTTTTTGTTTGTTTTGTTTGTGTTTTTTAGTATTGAAAATCTCCTCCTTCATGCATAAGCTTGCTTATCAGTATTTTATCAATGCCTCTTGTAACTTTAGGATTAGAATGGCTGTGTGTATACACATTTTACATTCGATGTGCAAATAATTATGACCTGTGCGTGTTTACTTATACAATTCAAATAACAGCCAGAACATATTTCTGTTTTTTTCTTGAGATTTTAACATGGATTTTGCCTGGTTTCTTCTGTCTGTGCATGACATGCTTCATCCTTTAAAATGGGAAGTGTGTGGTTTGCTTGCCTTCACTCTTTTTATGCTTTGCTTATTTTGAATGTGATGTGTTATTATAACACTTATCAAAAAGAAGCTCCAGTCTTATTTTGTATTGTAAGGTAAATGACGAATACTGCTTATTTGGTGTGGTAAATAAGGTATAAAATAATAAATTAGGTACACTTTCAAACCATTGTATTGTAGCTACAACTATACTCTATTTCACCTTTGTTCCCCCTTGCAAATGCTTAAGAAGGTTTACCTTGGGAACTGGTAGAATGAATAATATGAAGAACGGACTATTAAACAAAGCTTGAAATTAGGGACAGCACTGAACATATTAAAGTATTTTCTTTCATAAAAGCATATTAGTAAAGAGTCAATTATTAACTCTGCTACTTAATTTATTCCAACATTTAAAATATATTAGAGGTCAATGTATTTAAAGGTGGATATTTTAATTATTATTTCAAATAGAAATTAGGTTCTCAGAGGGTAAGTAGATCATAACAGATCCTAACTCCTGGGCCCATGCACTGGTATGTCAGTAGGATTTATTATAACTTGCATAAGTTATACGTGTAATGCATAAGTATTACATGTAATTTTCACTTTTAGTTAATGAGATTATATGTGGTTCAATAGGTATTTTCAATGTGATTTGATGGTGAATTCTTACTGAGAGATCTAGTTCTTAACTTTATCTGTATGACTTCTTAATTTCTGATCACTTATTTTTTAAACCTTTCTAATTTAAAGTCACATTCACAGTTAAAATATGCAAATTTATCACCAGGTTCATCCATACTGCATCATTTATGAGTATATTAATTTGTGCAGGTCCAGCAAATGCTCAGTGAATATGAAGGCAGAGAGTTTTCAAAATCTGAGTTTTATTTAAGAGTTAAACAGTTGAATGATAAGCCATAAAAAGGAGGAGGATGAAAGGCCACCATTGTAATGATGGGACAGGAGCTCAAAGTGTAAATGATTCTGACAAGGTCTAGAACATACATTGTCCTTAAAGGATTTTTAATATTCTGATTTCATTAAAGTGTTATGAAGAAGAAAGATAAGTAATTTGATTTATTAACTGATTTCCTATTCAATTCCAAACTGAACTGATGTATTTTTGGGGGTGGATGGTTCTTCCTTAATTTAAGCAAACATAAACCAAAGGAGTTGCGGAATCTATTGTAGTTACTGTCAGAAAATTATATGACTTTTTAGGCACAAGAAGGGATAAGATTGCTCCAATGGCTTGTCTGGGCATCAAGTGGGGAAAATGGAACAGCAAAGAAAAATTACAGTTTAAGATTTTCACTTCTGTAAGTTGGTAAGCAATGTAACTTTTCCTTTCCCACAAATCTGAAATGAATATTGTTCTAATTGCTATTGATATCCCCCAAAAACCTGCTCTCTAACTTAGGTACACATTTTTTTATTTTATTTTTTTTGATTGATAGTTTACCTCCGAATGCAAGTAGTAAATCTCATTTTGTTTCATTGGAATAGGGAATACAGGGAGTTAAAAACTTCTGAAATAAAAAGGCCTGTTCTTCAAGATGACATGAATCAAAAATTCTGAGTTGTCTGGGGCTGTTTTTTGTTTCTTTGTTTTTCTTTGTTGTTGTTGTTGTTTTTGTTTGGAAGAGGCTGTTCTTGAGGTTATGAATAAGAGATATAAATAGGGTTTTAATTTTTATGTATTTACTTATTTTCTGGCTGAGGAGTTCCTATGAAGAATATTGTGACTTTTATAATCTCTAAATTACTCTTCCAGGATAATAGTTCATCTTCTGCTTTCAGAGCATTTGTTAAAAATTATTATTTTTAATATTTATTTCTTACTTTCAATGAGAGATTTTTTCCTGACAGTTTTTCTAGACACATATATATATTATCAGAAATATAATCTGTATATTTTTGCAGAGGCATGTATACTTTCACTATGACAGAAGAGAGTAAGAACTAGACGTGCCTTCCTTTTGGGTGTTGTCCTAATACTTATTTGATCAGTGTCTAACAACCTTAGTGGTCCAAAGAACCACAGTATTAGATATTTTCAAAATTTTCTATCTACTGATGTATTGTAATTTATAAAGGAGTAACTGATTTATTTATTTATTTATTTATTCTCCACTGTTTCAAGGCTGTTTCAAGGCTGTTTCAAGGATCAGTACATTATTAGAAATATTCTTATGATACAGGTGTGACTTTCTGAAGCAAATATATATTGGTCTACTGGATTCACATTTGTTGTCTTTGAGACAAAAATTCTGGCATTAAATGAGATCTTTTGGAATTTCTGGTTGTACATTAACAATTTCACTCTACCTTTAAAACAGAATTACATGAAATATAGGAACCTCAAAAATCTACATTCCTTATGAGGTTAAATAATCATTATCCTACAGCTGCTTGAGTTAGTGCACTTTTCTGTACCAAACAATCCCCGAAGGGAAAAACAATGCGTATTGATACTGACACAATAAGTAGGTTTCTTACTATGATGTGTTTGAACCTTGTTAAAAGTGTATGCTAGATCTTCATCTTATCCAATTAACTTCAAAGGAGAAAGAAATCTTAAATTGCACCGGGTAAGGATTTCAGGATAACAGTAGTATCTCATATGCATCCAAGAAATCAATGTAAATATTGTAATGCATAGCAAAGGGAAAATTCATCGTATAAGTGGGATCTGAAAAATAAAGTGCAAGTTGCTAGTTGACAATACTACAAATAATTTATACAATTATTTATTGCTGGAGAACTTAATGTCACCATTTTTTGGTGAATTAAGTGGTTTCTCATGTTGTTAGCAGCTTGTGTCACAGAACTGTCATCACAAGTGCTAGTGTAATGGTGGTGTTCTTATTATCAATACTTAACATTTATTAAGGTTGTCACTGCAAGTGGTGCATAAGTACAAGTTCAAGGTAGTTCTTCCCTGGTGAGACTTGGATGAAGTCATTAGACAAATCCTGCCTGAGCAAGAAATTCAAAAGATAGGGGAGACATAGTCTATAATGAAGTTTATTCAGTTTAGCTATCGTGTACATGCAGATGAAGAAGTTATATCTGGACATGAACTAGGATTGATATCACATGCGATGAAGTGGAGAGATGTGGGAACAAAGAAGAACTGGGGTAGGAATTCTTCTTCACTATGTTCTGAATTGGCTGATATTTTCCAACATGATTTCCTCATTAGCTGGCAATAAAATGAAATGTTGCTTCTATTTATTGGAATGGTCTGATAGATAGAAAAAAGAGTTAGAGGCATAATTCATCTCTATATTGGTGATGATTTAGGTTTTATAGCATTATTTCCTAGAAATAAGATAGACCCTTGGATACATCATCTGAGAGCTTTTGGGAACTATAGCAAAAGCATTGTTTGGAGCAATCATCAAAGAATATTACCAGAACCCTTCCAGAATGTTCCTCATATAATTTTAAGTTGATTTTTGTGCAGAAATTATTCTTGAAAAAAGCTCTGAAAGGAAAATCTTATTATTCTGAAATAATTTCATAAGAAAGGTGACTTTACTAAATAATTTAGTTCAAATTAAATGCAAACAAGTATTTTTGAACTTGTATGACCATGTTATGTATGTACAAATCTCAACTTTGCTTATTGTATAATTTGCAAAGATAAAACCTATGCTCAGCAGTGAGGCAGGCCATAAGAACCACTGTAATTATTAGCAGGAAGTGTTCTTTTTTCATTATCTGGAAAAAAAATATTCAGAGTAGAATTACTTCTAAATGCTTACTAGTCTGAAGATTTTGACTCCACTTCCTCCACAGGGGTGAGTAGCTGATGAGAGAATTCATGGTCTTTATAGAAAGCAGAGTTTTTAAGGAATGACTGGCCACAGCATATTTGAGGGCAATTGTGAGTTTCTTTTCATAAGGCCCCAGGGAAGCTAGCAAAGGACTTTAAATAATTCACATGGCAAAATGCATCCAAAGAGCTTAAAGTCAATAAAGCCTCTAGCTCTTTATAGTACTTTATGACTGTGTCTTAGTATATTAATTCAAAGCTCTCAGAGGCAAAGACACCATATACTCAATCTGCTTGGGTGCAAATGTGAGATACCATATGGGACTTAGCCCCAAGAGGGAGGACACAATAAACCCACAGTCAGAAAGCTTAAATAAGAACTGGGATTTGTTTCTTTAGCATAAATAACACTTTTTCTACCCTGTATTTCATGAGCCTACATTTCTGATGTGAATAATTTTGAGTTGAAAAAGTGTGATAGAGTAGAAGTCTGTGTGGGATGGAAGATAAATTTAGGCCTGTAATGAGGGACAGTTTGAATTATGTGCCCAGTGTATCGGTTGTTAAATACATTTTTCTTTGCTGCTAAAAATGCAGAAGTTTCAAAATGTTTTCCACCCAACACTATTTCTTTCACTTCCTATGGATGTTGTGGGTTTTTAGAAAATAAAAAAATCTGAAAATAATGCAAAAAGATTTCAGCAGAACCCAGGACTCTATTTCTGCAGCCTATACTCAAAGGAAATGAAATCCCACTATAATCAGACAGTTATTTTATATAAAATAATATAAAACTTCAGGGAGGTACCAAGAGTGCACAAGGCAGATTTCTAGGAGTCACTGAAAACAATTACTTTTGTTTGGGTTAAAATTAATATTCAATTTTATTAATTTGTATTTGTTTTTCAAATTCACTAGGAAAAGATACACCATTTTAACTAAGTTGAAATGTAGTCAGAAGATATGAAACCTGGTTATTCATGTATTACACATATATCCGTTCAGTCTAGATAAATTAGAAACACTGGATCTCTGAACAGAGCCATAACGTTTTTGTGCTATCTCTGCTGATGTCAGTCATTCAGTTCCCACTAAATTTTAGGAGGAAAGAGCCAACTCTAAGACAGCAACAAGAGTTAGGCTGCAGAAAATGTGATTGTTTGCTATTTAGGTGGCTACTATTTGTCAGAGAATTTCTTTGGAGGCTGTGATTATTTGAATGTAAAAGTGACTATCCCATGCTCGTAAGATTCATGTGAAGATGCAAGAAAAATGGTGGCATGGTGAAATTAATGAAGATCTTCAAGAAAGCAGTGTGGAAAAAATTATATGCAGTTTTGGGAAAAAATAATTGTTCTCTGCCTCAGCCTCCAAGTACATAAAAACAAGTAATAATTATTCTACTTACTGGGATGAATGGCTCAGGTTAACTGAAATTTTCAGGAGTGTAAAAGTCTTCACTGATTTCTGTACAACTCTTGCTGTTAACGTCCCATATGTGGTGGAATGATTTCAGTTGTCTAGACAAAACTACATTTGCAAGTAGCTAAAGTATGGTTGTTAATAATCTTTCAGAACTTATTAGCACTAACTACTATAGCTCTACATATTTTTAATGGTAATGCCAATGCCCAGTCTTTTTTTACATTTATTAAACTTTGTGACCTGGAAGTGTTTGGTTTATTTTTGTTTGTTTGCTAGTATGTTTGGCTGTCTGTCACTCATGGTGTGATATTTGATGCTCTGTGTTGATTACAACTCACGTGCAAGACTCTTGTGCTTGCAGAAAGTGCCACACATAGTCTTTCAAGTGACTGTTATGCACCACCCTTTTCATAATCCTTTTTACTGACTGGCTCTTTTAATAATAGGAAAACCTTGTACACTTTGCAACAGGTTCCTCTATCCTTGTGTCTACCATGCCCATTCACACTAATATGGCAGGATAGGTTAGAAAAAGTCTTAGAACAAATAGTGTCATTTCTTTTAACTTTTAATTTTCCCTTGGAAAGTTCTGGGAAGTTGTTAAAAGCAAAATAATTATGAATGCCAGAAGCCCCACAATCCTGTTTGGGATTTGAAGTTTAAAACTTCAGTGTAAATGTAACATATTGATGGGTCAGGTCCTCAACTCAGATTCCAACAGAGGGTATGAAAGCTGGGAGTTGGCATGTTCAGAAGTTGTCAGTGGAACAAAAAAACTCCTCTGTTTTGCAGGTGAATTCTGAAAGCTCTGTCCTTCCATTCACCCACCCACTTATAAAACCATTCAGATCTCCTTCTGGTGTCAGCAGATGCTGAAGTGAGTCATAGACTGTTTCACCCTCTAAAGGCACAGTTATGTTAATGAAGAATATGCAGAGAGATCCTTAATGATTGAAGTAGACAAAACTGCCCAGTTCAAAAAAAAAAAAAAAAAAGAAAAAAAAAAAAAGAAATATGGATTTGACTAACACATTATCTGCAACTGGCAACTATAATGAAGGAGACAATGCTAGTGGAATGGCCAGAGCTTGGATGTCAAACTGGGATGATATTAAATCAGTTTGTTTCTTTTTGGGAATGAAGGCAAAAACCAAGACTCAGGGATCAGCAAGACTGTAGAATGGATAGAAAATTAATGTTGTCTTTGGCTCCATCCATATTGGACTCAGTGACACAGAATCTGGAACTGTTCCTCAGAGTCTGGAAAGCTTGAATGATCTAGGTACAAAGCTGAAAGTTAAAAATACTGAGGCTATCCATTAATTTCCCAGAAAACCTACTGTCTTGCTGTACAGGGAAGAAAGGAGCCAGGTAACATCAAAATGGCACCAGACTGATAATTTTGACTGAGTAATATTAGGTCAAGTATAGGGAGAGTAGGTTTTAAGAGTGTTGTGGCCTTCATCTAAATCTTTTCATAGATGAGAGACCTTTAAACAAATAAGAGGAGGCTAAAAATGAACTCATCATGTATGAGTACTCAGGCATGAAAGCTGAGCTGGAAATCCTTTACATTTGACAAACTCAGACTTCAGTTTGCCTATCAAGAAATATATGCATGCACTGTTGCCAACATTGTACTCAGAAAGTAAATGTGGTGAGGTTTGTGATTCAGAAGAAACAGAACAAAAGGGGAATTCCTGAAGTCACTATCTGATACTCATAATCAGAGACTACTGAGAATTACAGGACTCTAAATACTAATTCATCAAATTTATGTGTAATGAAATTGCTGGTCAGGAGTTTATTATAGACTGCCTAATATGGCTAAAGATACCTAAGCTACATCAAAAAATGTGTTGCAACAAGCAATTTTAGCTGAGGAATACTAATCCCCATTACAACAAAAAACTCTTAATTCTCAAAATGACAGACATACTGCAGAGTCTTGTAGCAAGGGATAGTTTTGATATTCTTGGCAAAAAGTTAATCACTAACATAAAATACAACAACTCTGCAACTAACCAGTGATTATGGCTGGGTTGTCTGTGCTTTATGCAAAGCATTTGTGGCCAACAACAAACATTAAGTAAGTTGCAAATGAAACCAAAGGAAGCAGTGAACTTCAATAGGCAATATGAACCGGGACATCTTAAGAATATATATGCCTTCTCCCATGTGTGAGGATAATAAGAAGGTAAGGAGCATTTGTGCTTGTGTAGAAAGAAAGGGACAACTACGTGTTCAGAAGCTGAAGGCAATAGCTTATGTCAAATGCAAATAGGCTGCAAATGATCATGGCAAGTGCAAAGACAAACTGTTCTCTCTGGGAAAGGATAGTCTGCTTCTCCAAGATCAGTTTGAAAGGTGCAAGTAGGAAAACAGATATCATCTATTATGTAGGTAGAATGGATAGTTGTCATTAATTACAGAACCATATCTTGATACCGCCTTAAATAGTGAGAGGAGGAAAAATAGGCTCCTGTCTCCTTGACTTGTGTCAACTGCAGAACTCAGATCTCTCTGTTCCTGCTGAAAAAGATGATCAGGCACACTCAGTGATGTTGTAGATGGAATATAAAGCTTACAAAGCCTAATGAACTGGCAAATCAAGGTAAGTATTAAAATAGATGGCCGAGAGACCCTCTATACCATGAATGTTTCTTTGTGACCAAGTATGAACTCCTACGTTTGGAAGATAGATATTAATTCAAATCCTGAAACTGGCTAGAACAAATGAAGCAGGGAAATATATTGCATTAACCAGTCAATTTTTTTTTCTAAAGTAACATAACCAGTAAAAAAATGGAAGCACACTCCAGTAGCAAAGGGCTAGAAGGTAAAAACACAAGATTAATGTCAGCATAACTTAAAAGAAAGAAGTTTGTGTAAAAAAAGCACATGATTTGTTTGACAGAATTTCAGGTCTAGCTGAAAAGGTCTGTTTGTGACAGAGAAAATTTGATTTTCACTAATGCATTTGATTTACTACTGTCTGACATTTGAATAAAAGAAATTTTCCATACATAGAATGAACAAAGAACATTAAGTGGATTAACAAATTTACAGCAGACAGATCTCAAAATAAGTATGTAATGGAGAGATGTCATTAAAGAAATGGTTTCTCGTTATTTCTGGTCCTATATACAATTACCACAAAGTTGTCAAATCCTGTGTTTGGCAGACATTTCTAACCCAATAAATGTTGCCATAATCTGAGATACAGGAAGAAATGGTTACAATTCACCAAAATATGTTGTGATACATTTGGAAACAATTTTTTTTTTTTTTTTTTTTTTTTTTTTTTGTGCAGAACAGGGGAATCTCTTGAAGAGCAGGAGCTTAGAGAAGGCTTAAAAGTCATTCCAAACAATCACCTCAATTTTCATTCACTGATTTTTAGTCAACAGACTGCAAGAATTCTTATCTATCTATCTATCTATCTATCTATCTAATTAGTTATCTATTTAGAGACCTTTGGGTGTATATTTAATTATACAGTCAACATTTTAAACAGGTTTTGTGCATTGGATCTCTACAGTGTTTCAGCATTGATAAATTTTTGAAAGGAACATCATTTCAAAATGAGACCATCCATCTGACCCCCACCACCGTATTCTGTTGTGTTCTGTAGTATTATATTATTATTTGTGTGTAAGAAATAGGAGATTGTGTGTAAGGATATTTGTGTGTAAGAGAGAGGAGATTGGCTTGAAAATATTTTATACCTAAAGCTTAGCCACACTGAATTGTGTTTTATGCAAAATGGAGCTAATGCAGGAACAGCAATTTGGCTGCCTGTTATAAGGGTCTATATGAACCATATTGAAATAATGACTAGTCACTGCATGAATTGTGCTTTTCTTCCTACAGACAGGTGACTGCATTATTCCCTACCATGCATAAATAATAGCCTACATATTCATTCAAGAAAAGAAAGAAAAGAAAAAAAAATGAAAAAAAAAAGAACAGAAAAAAAAGGAAAGGAGAAAATGAGAGAAGAGAAGAGAAGAGAAAGAAAAAGAAAAGAAAAGAAAAGAAAAGAAAAGAAAAGAAAAGAAAAGAA
>NC_048896.1:92064998-92099570 GCF_011077185.1 Oxyura jamaicensis | reverse complement strand
GAAAAGAAAAGAAAAGAAAAGAAAAGAAAAAAAAGAGAGGAAAAGAAAAGAAAAGAAAAGAAAAGAAAAGAAAAGAAAGAAAAGAAAAGAAAAGAAAAGAAAAGAAGAGAAAAGAAAAGAAAAGAAAAGAAAAGAAAAGAAAAGAAAAGAAAAGAAAAGAAGAGAAGAGAAGAGAAGAGAAAAGAAAAGAAAAAAAAGAAACGAAACGAAACGAAACGAAACGAAAAGAAAAGAAAAGAAAAGAAAAGAAAAGAAAAGAAAAGAAAAGAAAAGAAAAGAAAAGGAAAGAAAAGAAAATAAAAGAAAAAAGAGAAAAGGAAAGAAAAGAAAATAAAAGAAAAAGAAAAAGAAAAGAAAAGAAAAGAAAAGAAAAGAAAAGAAAAGAAAAGAAAAGAAAAAAGAGAAAAGGAAAGAAAAGAAAAAAAGAAAAGAAAAGAAGAGAAAATAAAATAAAAAATAAAAGAAGAAAAGAAAACTTGTATGTTGTGAAAGAAGAAACAATACTGACTGTCAGAAAAATCAAAGAGAAGACACCAACCATAGCTAAATCCTAAGCAGATTTAAGAGCTTTTTGGCTGGCAGGTGAGCTTGACTCATATCTACTTCCTAGTGGAAATGGTATTTATACTCCATGTGTCCCTTCAGGTGTTCTGGTAGACTTATTCCAATTATTCTATCATTATAATAAATTTGGTACAATCCTATTGTGTCTTATCTTTCTTGCTGAGAGATGCAGAATGGAATAGTTATTGCTGATTGGTGAGCTACCAACTGGATCTCTATTATAGTTAAAAGGAATGGTTTTTTTGTTCTGTCTTCCTATATTTGTCTATTAAGGCTGAGACATTCAAAGGAATATGACAGGTATTCAGCTTGCAAAGCTGTGGGAGTGAAATGGGATCATTTATGCTTTTAAAGATTTTTCTTTTTAGGATATCTAAATGGATACCCAAATGGGAATATTATTACTAAGATTTCCTGAAAAGACCAGTACCTCCAAAGGTGTTTTATAGTTATAACCTGCCAGCACCACTTTTAATTGCTTCTAGTGTAAGATCTGTTCAGATCGGTAAGATGTTGTACTGAAGCTCATCCAGTAAAACCACATCAAACCTCTGAATATGGCTATTCTTCAAGCCTATGCATATACACAAAGCATCTAATAAAGCAATGCTGCTCTCATGCGGGAATGAATTTGAATCACCTCTATGGCTTGTAAGAGCTCCAAATTTAAATTTAGGTACCTAATTCTCATTTCACTATAACCAGAAAAATCCAGCACAGATTCTTATCCCATTAAAAATTCTCTGGTTTTGAGGGATTATTATTATTATTATTATTATTATTTTTCCTGGTGGATTTCAGTGATAGCAATTTGCCTTGCAAAGCAGGTAACAGGTATTGATACTAGAGCAGAACCAATAAAAATCAGTAGAGCTTTGATTTCAAACCAGCATCATGCAGATACAGTCAGGTCTGTGAACACAGAACATATAACATTAAGAAAATAAAGCAAGCACACTTTTAAAAACTCAAGCATTTGTTGATGTCTATGAAAGAAACTGAGGAGTTTCAATGCTGTGTACAATTTCACCTGATTTTGCCAATATCTTGAGCTTAATTCAGTGTGCAACTCTATTTCTTTGACAGTGCAATTCTGAAGAAAATAATGGCATTACAACAGATAGGCACAAAGCAATCACTTTTTGTCCTCTTCTTGTCCTTCAAAATGTCCACTGTCAATTAATTGCAAATGTGTTTGTTACTCAATGCCAAAATGTTAATCCAGGGTACTGAGTTATCTGTTTCTTTTTTATCCAAATGTTCAAAACAGTGCTACTTACTCTGGCTATATAAAACAACAACCCAAACTGGTTTAGAGTTACAGCTCAATTTATTCCCTAGGCACAGATCTCCTCTTTGTCTTCTTTTTGGTATGTGAACATGAGTATATATTCATTTTTTTCTTCCACATAATTGTTCTAGTGGCAATTAGAGTGATCACCCTGCCTCGCCTTACATCTCCATTGCCTTCCACATTGCCAACTAAGAAGCAGTTCAGTTTTTCTCTCCCTGAAAGGAGAGAAGTAACAGGAAGGTGCAGCTGCCCTGAGGGGTGCGGTGGGGTGAGCTTAAAGCCTACTCAGATTGTATGGCATTTCCACCTTGGGTTGCCCAAAGGCCAGACTGGCTTTTGAAGATCACTCTCCTTTGACGGCAGTCAAAGAGAGTTGGAAAAGTGGCTGTAGTGAGTGATGCTCCCCACACCACACCACTTGAGAAACATTATTGCAAACACTTAACATTTTAAGGTTATTTTGCAGTCAGTGTTTGGTAATCTGCAAGCCTTTCATTGCTAACTGTTCTTTTATATTCTTTGGGAATGTTTTTAAGTGTCAGATGTGAGATTTCTGCATCTTTTCCTCCTGCTTTATAGGTTTATTGCCTGAACTCAATATTTTGTTTTGAATCTTGTTTCCTTGTGTGTTTTTGCTCTGATTTTCTCTACAAATAAAGCAGTTCAGAGCACTTTTAATATTATCATTCAGTGTATGCAAGCTGCTATACTAATTCCAGCTCTGTTGCCACCCTGCTTTTATAGAAGCCTTCTCGTCACCTAACACTGCAGTTTAATTGGTTTCTAGCTACACCTCTCTGCCTGACTCCCTTACACACACAGGCTCCAACCCGCCCCTCCTCCCCCCCTCTCCCCCCCCCCTTCAACTTCCCTTCCTGCTCAGGATGCAGCCTGAACATAAGAAATCAAAATCAGGAACAAGGCTGAGCCTGTTTGAACCAGTGGGTGCAGTACTGATGGGTATATTGATTTTCTACAACTTCCAGGGAGGTAACAACAAACATTTTATCATCGATCGTACTGCATGTTCTTCTTAAGTCACTCCTGCATGCTGTAGCACAGATAGGCTCTTTGCTCAGCGTGGTACTGCATACTGTGTTTTCATTTTTGAAATTCAGTATCTTACCTGGAGTCTGAAGAATAAAGACTGCTTCAGCTGGAAATACAATGGAAAATCTCAAAAATACATTTTTTCACCATGCTTACTTGGAACCCACCACTGTATTACATGTTTTTCTTTATAATATTTATTGTAGTTATCCTCATAATTTATGTGACATAGAACATTTCTTTTATTCTCCTTTTTCCTGTTAAAAAACAAAAGCCTAAATCTTCATAGTTACACAAGCCCCCAGTTCCACTGGGAATCAGTAGGGCTAAATGGGCTTTAAGAAATGGGATTAAACAATATATTCAAGGACAAAATGGTAACCTGTAACTATAAGCTTAAATCTACAGCTAACAAATCCTTTTCTGAGTTTTGTGCCTTGCCAGTGTCTTAAAGCTGCATTTCTATAGAACTGATAATTTCTGAAAAATTATACTCCAAAATTTCCTGCTGATGTTGTGTCCCCCCCTGTTACTGTTGAAACACTTTTTAACATTAGAAGTAAGGAATCTTGGGAGCAGAAGCTCTGGGAAGAGTGCTTTGATCTTTTGCAGCACTATCATTTAGCCTAAATCCCCGCAGTATCTGCCTTTCTCATTTTTCTCCTGTATGTAATTACCTCTGGAGTTCACACAGTTTGGCACTTACCACTCTTGTTGCGCATTTTATCTTATACTTATTAGCCCCAAGGCTCATACTGTGACTAATAATTCCATAGTGAGATTTTTGTATTATTCTGCAGGTCCTGGGTGCTAGTCTATCATAGCTTCAGACATGCCATGCCATGGCTGGAGAGATTCACAGACTGCTATCCTGCTCTGGTCTGAGCACTTCATAAGCTGCAGGTGTCTTCCACTTGCACTCACTCCTTCCTTTCAAGGGTATGACTTTTTCCTTTCTACACCAGTAAATCACACCTGAAGCATTTTGGTTTTGCTCTGTACTATTCCTCTGTCATCTTGGCTCCCAAACTGGCTTTGATTTAGTGGAAGTGCAAGTCATGTTCTATGATCCTGGGAGTTATGCTAGTCATAGGTTCACTGGCAGCACACCTCCTAGCACAGACAGCTTGATGGCTGGGGTTTGGCATAGGGAGCAATGCACCTCTTCTCCAGACTGAGCATGATCTGAGTGCCTTTATTCTCTTGAAGAAGGTACAACCTACATCTGTTAAAGTCTCTATGGTGAAAACCTCAGCATCGTTTGAAAGTCTGGGCTGAAAAACACTGTCAATACCCTTCCTCACCCACTTTGCATGGTTTTGAATCCTGTTCCTGACCTACCTCAAAATGGTGCTAAAGCTTCTTGTATCAGGTACTTCTTTTTACATTCTTGCAAAATAGCAGACTATAGGGGATTGTTTTGTTGTTATATCTTCTGTGGATATCACCCTGGTTATTAATTGGGAATATGAGATAAATTAATTCAATGTTGCAGGATAGATAGTTTTTTTTTTTTTTTTTTTTTTTTTTTTTTTTTTTTCTTGTACGTCTCTGACAGAGATGTAAGCAAATTCTGTTTGCTGCTTTCAAGTTTGGCTTAGTAAATTTTTAGCCATAATCCCTAACTGTCTCAGTTGTTGAGATGGTTGGGTCAGCACTCATAATCATTTTTAATGGGGCAACTGATGTTTTGGGTACTGCACTCTACCTGCAATGAAAACCAAGAGGCAGAGGGAAAAAAGCAACCAATTTTTCTTGTTTATGTCTGTATTTCTTTCTGCTGGAGGATAATACCTTTCTCTTGATGTATGTAAATGTGAAGGTGGCATAATATATATAACAAATCATTCAGCTTTTCCCTTTAGACAGTTGTTAGGGATAAAGACAGCTGGAAGTCAGTAGCTCAGAAGTTTGGAGACTTTAGCCTTCCAAACTTGTATTGCTTAAGCATGCAGGCACTTTTTTTCTTTGCATGCAGGGGTAGTCACAAGACGGCTGATTAAGGAACAGGACTGTCAAAGGATGTGTGGGTTAAAAGAGGACAGTTGTTTCTGCCAAGTACTTGGTCAGGAAACGGTAACAATTAGAAATGAATGCTTTGCTTTTACAAGCCAAATATTAGCACATTTATTACTTTCCAAAATTATTACAAAAAAGCTGCAATAATTGTTATTAATCAATCCATTAAAAGTAATGGGGCATGATACCTATTACCTAAATAATGAATTCTAGTGTCAGAGAGTCCATCCATATTGCTTTTATGTGCTGAAGTCCACATCCTCATTTAGTGATATTCTAGACTAGAAGTGAAATCCTTTGCCAGGAGATGAATTCTCTCTGAGAGTGGGCTGCATTAGCCCGATTTATTTGAATAAACACATGGAACAATAGCTGAGAACAAAATTATTATTATTATTATTATTATTTTTTACAGCAAATGTAATTACCCAGCAGAGCTTGTCACAGAAAGTAGTTGCCTTCATTTATGGCAAAGTGAAAACACCAAGGAAATTTTCATGATGGATTTTTTAAAGGTCAGAGTGACTGTTGTTCCAGAAATGTGTGTAAATACAGAGAAGCAAGAAGAGGAGAGATGTCCAAAGCATTGTAATAGTGCTCAAGGCCACCCAAAGCCTTGTTCTCTGCTGTGGGCTAGGGGTGCTCCTTGTTTTCTCCTTGGCTCATTCATTTCTTCATCTGTAAAGATGGGGAATTTGGACATTGCTGTATCATTGGCATAGTGTGAGGCTTGATTCACTGACACTTATGATTAGATCTCAGAAACTGGTGTGAAACAAGGAACCTTCAATAGTTTGGGCTGTTCTGCAGAGCTGTTATTTTTCAAGTGTAACATTTCCTCTGCCAACATTTCCTTTCCCCTTACATGTTTTTAGGGTAATAAAACTAGAAGGTCCTTTGTCATCAACTGTGATGCAACTGAAGTTTTCTGAGCATTCTTCAGGGTTATGTAAGGAGTATTTCTAGGTTTAAAAGCATTATTAAACAGATGTTTAACCTTCCACCAAGTGATACTCAAGAGACATTCTTTCATTACATGGGACGTGCAAAATCTGCATAGGTTACAGGTGGCTCATAAACTCTTTTAGGATAATGGTATCTGAGAGCTTTTTTTTTTTTTTTTTTTTTTTTTTTTTTTTTTTTTTTTCTTTTAGCGAATTGTTTAGTCAAATTTACAAAGACCTAATTTTATCTTTGCTTCTTTCTCAACCAAGACCCACTAATGAGCTACTAGCTCCAATTCCACTGATATATGATTAGGAGTTTACAAGTTAATATGAAATATAAGGTTCATTGTGTGGAAAAAGCTTCACAAAGAGATTTAATCTGTCCAAGTGGGGGAGAGCTGTTAATATTTTTCTAATGTCTACTCAAGTGCAATAGCTAGTACCTATTTTTCTGAAGGGCCATTATCATTTCCAAGGCAGTAAGGGCAGTCAATACCTGGAAGAAGGAGTGCTGAAACTGCCTCCTAAATAAATTAAGGATCAATAATGTTTGGTGGGAGGAAGAAGGATTTTAATCTAAATGGAGCCCCATGGAGATTTAGGAAAAGGATTGAACATAAAAACTAGCACACTTTACTAAGGAAAGCCTTCTTCCTGTTATAGCAACCCGAGAACAAAATGAGCAAGTCACTGGCCATGGGGGTAAAACAAACAACAACAATATGTCAGGTCAAACACAAAGAAGGAAAGAAATAGCTTTTGGATTTGATCTTAATATACTTGGATTATGCTTTAGTCATTGTCTTGATTTCCTCCGGTCCCTTCTGCACCATATCTCCTTCATTACTCTTTGTTCCTGTATTATCGGTTAGATGCTGGAAATAAACTTTAATTTCTTTCATCAAAATTGGCTTCAGATGGGTCAGTCAAGTGGAGATATGTATGGTCGCGAGGAAAGGGTCTGCTCTCTCACACAAAGCACCCTGGCCCTGTTCTAGATGGTGCACAGTTTATATCCACCTAAGCCATACTAGCTACAAAGAGAAGAAGAGATGATCAGTGTAGTAGCTGAAGGTGAACATGTATTTCCTATGACCAGCATTATACTCAAAAAAAAAAAATCTTTCTTGCTTTAACAACACAGCTGAGAGTGTAGATTTGAACTGAGTTTGTGACATTGCATAGAAAAACAGAGAAGCAGAGAATATGAATATATATGCTCACACTTCTCTGCAGAGTGAAAGGTCTTGAAATGAAAGACTGTTTTTTTATCCTCTACGTGGATAAAGTGGTCAAAATGAGCAGGAATATTGCTGAGGTGGATATAAACACAGCAGGTAAAAACAAGTTACTAGAGCAAAAACTTCATATATTTTGCTGCCCATGCTCTGAATTGTGAATGCTGAAATCTACCTGCTGTCCCAAGAAGCTGTTGGATTAGTAAAAGGATTGACAGAAATCCTTGAATAAATATAATCTAACTTGAAATTTGGGAATAAATTTTACCATACCAGCAGTTGAACTGAACTTGAACATGCACAAATTTTAATGAACTTGGATGATGCATACACACTTGAATTTGACATTTAAACTGAGTCTATTAAAATGAAAATCTAAGACAGTCTTTTTTGTACCTAAAGTCACAATCACTTTCCTTGTAAGGTTTCTGTCAAATCATTTAATCTTTACATATTTTAGCGTGTCTAAATTAAGAAAATAGTATCTTGATCTTTCAGTATTTTTTTCTTTCTGAAAAAAAAAAGTTTCATTTGGAAGCTGTTTTGTTCTTAACTAACTGATGGTTAAGAGACACTTATTGGATACCAACTGGAACTATACTGATAACAGATTTTTCAAATGTTAATTTAGTTGACAAATCAGTAATTATATATTTATATATATACATATTGGATTAACCTATTTAATCAGAATATTAAATGAACATTTTTGTAGGTCATTTAAAAAATTCATTTTACTTATTTCAACCAAAAATATGTTTTGTACTCAGATAAAGGATGAGACAAATGTAGATGAAGACAGAAAATGAAATATTTGGTTAATATTCAGAATTAAAGCTTTGAAATGTAGTAAGAAGATGATATCGGCTAAAATAGTTATTCAGTAACTCACTTTTCAGCTAATCCAAACTTCATTTTCCCCATGAAAAACATATCCAGAAAGTTATACCCAACTTTATTAGACATTTTTCTTAATTTTTTATCCCATTTTTGATTGATCTAGAGAGAGCATTAAGCATCCAGTGTGAAACCAATTTCATTGTAAAGAAAGAACCAGAATCCAAACCTCTGATGATAAACATCTTTATCAAACATCTATTATTCTGTTGTATAGATTCATCCTGAGACTATGCCATCTGTGCTCATGTAAGTCAGTCAGTGGTGAAAAAAATTGCAACATATATTGTAGATTGATATTTACTTCTAAGATTTTTAGGTCTGCTTGTGGAAGAATTACCCACAAAGATGTATTCCAATTCATATGAAAATGACAAGTCATGGACTCTCTTGTTTTCTAGCTACTTGTAATATATTTAGTCTTTTTGTACATTTTACTTTAGGATGCCCCCAACAATGAGAACTTCCTAGTGTAAGGTAGGAGAAAGATAAGGTCTACCCTAACTATTGAAAGATGATTTAGGAAACATGATCTTGTGAATCTTCTACGTGACTTAAACAATGTTAGAACTAAAAATTAATTGATTTTGAACTGAGGGGTCAAATACAATAGAACTTCTAATGACACATCTAATGACACATCATTTCACCTCAGAAATGGCCTATAAGAAATAAGATAAACCAGGAGTAATCACCTCATTAATGTTAAGCCATCACAATGATTATAATCAACACAGCTTTGAAATCAAATGTGGTTAATAAAAGAGTTATTCAGAATAAAATAGAGGTCATTATTGAGTGGTCATCTTTCAATTATCCATGGTGAGGAAAGAATTATGCTTCATAATATCTTGGTCTGATTTTCCAATGAGGATTGTCTACTCTGTAAGCTGATATTTGAAAAACACAACCTATTCAAGAGGAAATAATGACCAATACAAGCAATGCATCCACTAACTCAGAATGAAAACAAACATTGGGTTGAGAAGTATAAGGCATTTCAAACATATTAGGTATTTTTACTTCTAATTTAATAATTCTAATTCATATCCATTTTCAGTCAGTAATAAGACAAAATAAATTCTGATTTCTCTTTAGGTTTTCATACAGAAGTTCAGAATTTAATACAAGTCCTAGTAAAGAATTCTCTGTACATCAAAGCAGCATAATTAATATTGGCATTCATTTCTATCACAAGCCTTTTTTTCTAGTCTATGTCTGTATCTTGAAGGTGGAAACAGAATGAGGCAACAGCACAAAGTTTTACTATATTGTTTCATCGTATTCCCTCCCATCCATCATAAACATTACTAAGATAAACTATATATATATGTATATATAATGGTTACATATGTTTTTATTTTTCTGAAGCAATTAATTCTTTTGAAGTATCAAAATTAATATCATCCTCTAAACCCAGATCAGTTTGTTTTCCAAGTCTTTCACTCTGAGGTGACTAATCAAGGAGTTCCAGCTTATAGAAAAGATAAAGATGTTGGTTCCTGTGTTCCTAAATGAAAGAAAAGAGATGGAAGTATGTATATAATGTGTATAAAGTGGCTTGAGAAGTAAGAAGGATAAATAGCATTATTTTTTCCCCCTAAATATTGACCAATAAAATAAATTTTATTATAATCCTTTAAAGGATCCTGCTTTAATATTATAGTTATCACATCCAAAAAGAATGTGATGAAATCTTGATAAACACCAATCCAGCATTTACAACCCTCAAGGTGAATCCTAATGCCTACAGTTCCTCTTCACCTACCTTAGGATCTGCACAAAAAATGTAATTTTTTACAGATATAATTCACTTGTAATAGTTTGCACATATATAGATCAATTATACATGAGACTCCCTTAGCATCAGTGTGAAGTGTTTTTGTGAAACACTTGGGTGTTTTTGTACTTGACATCCTTACAGTTGTCAACCTAATAACTTCAACAGAGCTCAATAATCCCAGTAGAGCAAGATGCCTCCGTGAAAATTTACTGCTCCTCATTTATACCTGTCCAGGAGAGATAATATAAACTGATTGACTAGTTTTGTTCCTTAATTCTTCTGGTCATTGTGACATCTTATTCTTTCCATTTCATAACGGAAAATGAGCTGTCCTGATGGTATAACCTGCCCAGTTTGCTCTAATGATTAGTTAAGACTTTCAATACCCTTCATTCTCGTCAAAACTAGAATGAAAACTTCACTGTAGTTTTATCCCTATAAATCTTTACTATGTCATTAGTAAGTAAAGTATTCAATGCATAAGAAATCTCAAATGTCATGATAAAGATTTGCAGATTCAGGTTCACTGTCATTATCATCATGTTAAGTTGGTATTGATTTATTTCAAAAGTCTACTTTGGTTTGCAGCTAATAAGAGTTCTGATTAGTTGGTGTATTTCTTACATCCCTCTTCAGCTGATCATCTCCTACCAATGGTGTGTAAAACATTGTTCAGATGACATAAATACATGGTATAATTTGTATTTTGAATCATATGAATTTAGTTTGGAACAGTCCATTTTAGTTAACACACTCACTGTGCTGATGTATTAAGTTTATATCAATTTAATGAAAGAGGAGACAATCTCTATCTTTAGATTTGTTAAATTTCTATGGAAGTATTGGCTTTGATAATAGAGTGCACTTCAGTGTTCAAGCATTAACACAAGATTGAAACAAAAAACAAACAAACAAAACAAAACCCCTCAAAACAAGTTATGCTTCTGTCCCTGTCAATGATTTACAAAACAAGCTAATTTTGATTACTCTTTGACAACATACATTTCTTTCAGTGTGTTCATTAACACAGAAAAGCAGGAACAGCATTATTGGAATCCAGTAACAATTCATTATTTTGAATTATATTGCTTCTCATGTTCAGTTGTTTACAGAATTTTAAGAAATCAAAATTTTTCTTTCTGTTTAATTATTAAGTGATGTATTTTTTATTCCAAGTACAAAAATTAGGTTTAGATTTTTTTCCCGTCAACTTGATAAACTGCTTTTCTGCACCGAACCAGCAAAATAACAGCAGTAATTAAATAGAATTGTTTTGATTCATCCCCACCCTATTAAACAAAAGAAATACAAAGTATTTTCTGTAACTAACGATGATGTCTAAATAAAATTGTCTTCTTTAAATTCAGAACAAGAAAAAAAAAAAAAAAAAAGGCATTATATCTTCAATTCACCCTGTAATTGCCTAAGCTCAATAGAGAAAGCTGGAGGATGAAGAAATGTTGGTCTGTTACTTAGAATAGGTGGTGTGATTTGGCAATCACAGCTTCTACTCCTGTTTCTGCCAGAACCTGCCTTGTGACCTTGTACAAGTAATTCATTTCTATATTTTGGTTTCCTGATCTGTAAAGCTGAAATCTCCCACATAGCAGGAACGAAAAGAAATCAGCTAGGACTTAGGGTGTCATTGCATTGACTTGAAATTGGATTCCCTGGGGTTCCTGTCAATGGAAACAAGGCTCAGTGGTCTATCCATCCCAAATTCAGGTGTTGTTTCTCTGTCTTTATTAGAAGACTTTCTTAACAGAAAGAGCACGCTCCCTAAGAAATTAAATAACATGTATTCTCCCTAAGGGCATGTTAGCTGCCTTTTACTGGATATCACTTTTTAATGGTAGAAAGCAAGGTATTTAGAGGACTGTGATCCTAGTCTATGACTAGGATTTCCAGGCACTGTAATAGCCACAAATATTAACGGTAATAACAATAGTACATTATACAGAATGTAGGTTTTTATGTCCAGAGTCCTTCCAGGTTATCATCTGTTTCTTTTTGCTGTCCTTACACCTTGGCATTCAGCCAGATTCAGAATCAGCACTACTAGAAAGCAACTAGGATTAAGTGCTAAATTGTCTCGCAGCCAGGTGAAATGGAGCCAAGCTCTTCAGCTTCAAACACAATAAAGGGGCTGCACTGGCAGGCTGTAGAGCTGCATTCATGTAATTCTTCGTGGCCCTAGATGAATCCTCTAGGTTCTTTGGGGGAAAAAAAACACACTGTAAGTTGTTGTTTTCCTAAAGTCTTTCCTGACCTTGCATACCATTTGGGGACTGGAAGAACTCCCCAGTATATGACAAGATCGTATTCCTTGTCACATTGCTGTTGCTTTCATTACTTTATCTCCTTATTCTTCAGACCAGGACAAGGAACCCTTGTTTCCTAAGCTGCAGTGTCCAAAGGGGGTCAGTTTATATATTTGGACCAAATCACAACAACTTATTAGGGCCAGGGGAGAAATTATTTCCTACTGGGAGTGAGTTTAGCATAAAAGCCTTGTTTTTGACATCTGCTTTCAAATAATGGAATTTTCACTTTTGCCATACCGGTCAAGAATTTCATAAGCAAACAGAATAATTTACCCTGCTTTCAACCCTCAGAAATAGTTTCTGCAATTACCTTCACCGTTCTTCTCAGACACTGTGGTTTCATTTCTATTGCTGAATACAAGGTGAATTTGAATGAATATTCAGTGCAGACTGTGGCTGTCCATGCTGCTGAATTAACAGCTTACTTCCTAGTTCTCTGTTTTGGGCTACTGCAGCTAGCTCTTTTGAAGACCAATCTGTTACAGACTGGGATAGCTCTAAAAAGGGTAAAAAACACTGCAGCACATGGTTCCTAGGTGTTGCTCAGTCCTTTCCTTTCTTTATCATTGCAAACTTTGTGTAATCCCACAAACATCTTGTCCTTCTTTTCCACAGTACAAGAGTAGCTTCCCCTTGCACTTGCAATTCCACAAGTACTACAAGATACAGAAGAGACCTAGGTTTTATGCTGTATACAGAATAATGTCAGACCTTATAGAAAAGGAAGCTTTTTATGAAATCCATAGAAATTATAGACTGATGTGTTAAACAAGCATTCTTTTGTAGCACTGAAGATTTTTTCAGAAGTTGACATTAACTTGAGATGGACTGAAGAGATATAGACTTCTATGGTATGTCAAGAATACTACTATACTTCTCACTATGAAAGATTTCGTATTTTTAATATATGTAGACAATATGATACTTAGGGGAAATTACTATCTTGCAGAAACCTATGATAAATTTAACTTGCCCTAAGTCTCAAGCTCAGACATATTAGAATTTCCCCGTGACTGCAGAAGAATATTTAAATATTTGTAGCACTCCAATGACCTGGTTATTGCTTTTACAATTCATGCATACCAGCCCAATATGTTGGTCTATTATGTTGTTCCTCATCTTGCTGATCCAGTATTTTTTAATAAATTGTGCACCTATGTGATCAGGTTTACCATCCCACAGGTCTACATAGTAAACCTTCATAGTGTATTGCTGAAAAACTTATTTGCCAAAAAGAAAAAGAGAAATTCAGTTTCAGTTTCAGAGTAAGTGAAACTAATCACAAATTCCCAGTGAATTAATCTAATTGTTTCATCTTAGGAACAGGAGAAGGAGTGGAGATAAGGAAATCAAGGGGTTTTATATCACAATATTTTGAAATTAAAAGTTTTGAAACACAATGCTTGTATTTGGAATTTTATCTGGATTTAATTAAGAGACTATACAAATATGTATGGAAAATAGGAAAAAAGCTAATTTCTTTCTGTGCCCCTCCTTGCCTTCTCTTCTGGTACTTGAGCTAAAAACATTTATTTGAATAACCCTAATCTCAAGTGAATACTGCACACAGTTAAAGGTCTCATGCGGACCTGTGGAGTGAAATCAGCCCCAGGTTCACATCCCAGCCTGGGCAGTGAGTCACAGAATCTCTCTGGGCAGATTTCTTCCCAGTATCACACCAGTGGAGGCTCCGAGTAAAGAGGGATACCTGCTTGGCCTCTGCTGCCAGGTACAAGTGCCTTCCATCATACCTAGAGGATTTCACTACACCGATGGGAATGAAACCACAGGTTCAATGTGGTGGTACCCTCTTTAAAGCAACACACAATTATAGAGCTATGGAATATTTTTCTCTCATCTTAATGTTTCTGCCAAATGTCTCCTGTAAAAATCAAGATAACAGTGTGCTTCCATTGATCAGTTCAATGAAAGCTATGATCTTGCTTTACTGCAAGATGCAAATGTTAAATTTTTTACTCAGTCTAATTGTCTGTGGGAACTAGTCCTTAGCTGGTGAGATCTAATCCAACATCTACTTGACTTGCTCCCAATCTCTTTTTTTTTTTTTTTTTTGGGGGGGGGGGGGCGGGGGTTGGGTTGTTGTTTTTTTGTTGGTTCATGGATTTTTTTGTTTCTTTTTCTTTTGGGTTAGTTGGTTGATTGTGGTGTGTTTTATTTTATTTTATTTTATTTTATTTTATTTTATTTTATTTTATTTTGAGATATACACCTTTATTTTTGTCTGGGGAAAGTCCTTGGATAAGGATTTCACTTTCCAGCCTTGTGCTTCCCTTCAGTAACTATTGCATATAGCATTTCTGGATTTGACTACTGTTAAAAATTCTCAAGAGGAAGTTGTCTTCTCTTTACTTTTATGAGTAGCTGTTATAACAGGTCAGAAATGCAAGATATGAGGAACAAAGAAGAAAATGAACTTGAATTTCTGATTCTGAATTTCTGATAAATTAGTGAATGTTGATTAAATAAGGGATTTTTGTGTGGTTGTTCTGTTTTGTTTATTTTTTGGTACAAGGAAAATGATTCCCAATAGACTGTAGCTACTGTTTTCTTCCACTTAAAATTATCTAAACAAAAGGTTGTCCAAACCTTATCTCCATCTACTTACACATGCATTCACAGAAGTAAAATAATCCTTCAGTAAATCTTTGTTAAAATTATTTCTAAACTAAACTAAAAATAATTTCTCGAGGTTTCTATATCTGAGTGTATTGGTATGAGGCCAATAATTATTTATGAGGTAGAGTACTCTATGTTGTGAGCAAGCTTTTCAGAAGCTGTTTTTCTCTGGAAATCACACTCCTGTCACTGAGCAGTCACATAAAAGACAATCTGTATTTGGCAGAAATTTAAAAGTCTATGGAAGTAGAAAGAAGAGAGAATTGAATAAGTGAATGATTACACTTTAATTGAGTAATGGTCCATCCAGGAACCTCTTTAACAGGACTTGCTATTAAGAAATTGTCCTGCTGGCCTTGTCCAATGAAAAATGTTTGCTGCAAGTAAGCAGATAGGAAGAAGTTCAACAACAAGCTATTTAGCTGGCACTGCGATATGGTTAATTAATTCAATTTCAAACGGTGCTCTTCTAAAGTGGTTCAGATCCAGTGCAATACACATAATGGTAGTCTTCTACCACTGGAAGACTGCAGAGGTACATTTTCAAAGAAACAACAGAGAACTGGGTGCCCAACACAGTTTGTTATCTTTTAGGGTCTTTTGTGGCCTTGATAATCTTCCCAGTAAGTATACAAACACCAAATGCATGTTATGATTGTCAAAACCCGGATAAAGGAATGAGACATTATGGATTCTGTTCCTGGCTTAACTCTTTATGCATTATTTGATTTTGCATAAATGATTCACTGTCTGTATGACATTTTCTCTGTCTGTAAAATGAGAAATATGATGCTGCAAACGCTACAGAAAAATATTATTTAAAGAACACAATTACTTTCACTTTGTGCTACAGATTTCATGGAATACCTATGTACGCTTGAGCCATCTGGTGGTATCTTGTCTTGTAATAATTTATGAGCATAAACATTAGAGGTCTTAGTCGCAGTTTCTGGGGGAGAAGACAGAAGGAGTCTTTACTACCAGACGGTTACTGCCATATCACCAGATCAGCAGCATATTGAGTGCACAATGTAGATCCGGACACATTTTCCCACAATCCTTCTTTAAGAGGGGCAGACTGTATTTGGAAAAAAAAAAAAAAAAAGAGAGAGAGAGAAAGAGCTAAGGGGCAAAACATATAAAGGGAGATTCCTGTGAATTAAAACCCTTTAAAAGAGAATGTTTTAAAATGGTTGTTTTCCTTTTTGTAGATTTACTTGTAGCAAACAGAAGCACAGGAAATAAAACATGTTCAGCTTCTTTAAAGCTACAGGTGTTTTCCAGGCAGAAGAGAATGGCTTTACCGGCAGGCATCTGAGTGAGAAGAGGGAAAACAAACAAACAAACAAACAAACAAACAAAAAAATATTTTTTTTTCTTGCTTTATTCTAATAACCTTTCTGTTTAGCATTAGGAAAAATTTACTTTATCTCTTATCATATGACACATGGCACCTGATTCATATGGGAAAACTTAGGGTTTTTCGGTGCTTCGTCAATGGGCTTGTGCTGATTTGCTATTCAAATTTCTTTTGAACCAAGTGATACTTTTCCATCAGTATTTATGGGATTTCTCTTATAGCACCAGGAATAAAACTGAGAAATAACTTTAGCAAAGTAAATGTAGAGCACTAAATGTTCAAAATTAACTCTTATTCTTTGTGTGCTTTCCTTCAATTCCCACCCTGTCATTTACATTTCTCTCCACATTTGCAGGTAGGGAAAAAGTTACTCTCTCTCACATTTGATTTTTTACTACTAAATGTTTTGTCTCATGTCTCATCTAATGGTATGTAGCCATACAAAGTCTCATATGTAACATTATTCAAAAAAAAAAAAACAACAGGAAAACCTAAACAGGTAACAATGCTATTTCTGTCTCTCATATTCCTTCTTTTTTTTTCAACTTACTGTTCATGGTTGTGTGGTGGTTTTACTTGGGTGGGCGGCTGAGCTCCAACACAACTGTTCTCTCACTCCCCCTCCTCAAAGAGGAACAGGGAGAAAATACGATGAAAGGGGCTCAAGGGTTGAGATAAGGACAGGGAGATCATGCAATAATCTCTACAAAGAGTTGCTTTCTCTGCATGTGTTTCACTGTTTGGTGGGGGTATGTGGTGTGCTGTCATTTCTCATTCCCAAGGCTTTTTCAGAAGTAGCATGTAAGGCTGGAGCTGTGATTTGTACTTGCATGCAGGTTTGTGTTTACAACCCAAATGACAGCAACTGGAAAATCAGACCGCTAAGTGTATTTCACTATTTCACTGCATCTATTCAAAAAAAAAAGAGAAAAAAAAAAAAAAAAAAAAAAAAAGTGAGGTCAAGCTAAATAAAGTGTACAATACATAGTGGATGCAGAGCAGTGAAAGTTACTCTTGCTGAGATGTTTTTGCTTATACAGAGCAAGATGGTAGTAAAGAGGGTTCATTCAAATTCCATTGAGAGGAACTAATCGGTTACATGTTGGGTAAATGCACTTTGTCTTCTCGGTGAAAATGGAAGGGACCCAATTAAGGATGTGCTGAGCTTTCTTTATAGTAGAAGGAAGGAACATATGGGGTTAGACTCTATTGCCAAAGAAGAAAAATCTGATGTCTCAAAGCTCTTAGAAAATCTACTGAAATATAGCTTTCAAGAACTCATTTTGTGGTTTAAGAAACACAAGCAGGCACAGAATCTTGCCTTGGGACAGACAGAAGGATTAACTGATCACCTGAGGTTCAGTTCAGCCTTATTTTTTTTGCTAGTGATGAGTCTTCAAGTGATTGGTGATTAGCTGTATAGATGCCATTCAAAGAAATAAATGCTCCATTGCCTCCACAATGCTTGGGAGGCTGCATCAAACTGTGTCATGCTTCTGGGTGAGAGTAAAATAACGTGCCTTGTTTTACTCCATTATAGTGAGGAGTCAGTGACTCAGAAGCTTCAAAAGATGCTGTCATGGACAGAAGGCCTCCAGCTTTAGAGGGAAATGTCAAAGATTTGCCTAGAAAAGGCTATTGGGATACAGGCTTCATTGTCAAAAGATAAGACTGAGTTGAAACTGAAACAATAATATGGATCATCTCCCTGCCCCTAGGCAGGACAACTTATAATCAAGTAGGGATGCATTAGCAAGAGCCAAGGAAGGATCGGCAAATGGTAAAAGGGTAATTTTATTATCATAAATTATTGGTATTAAACATTTGCACTGTCCCTTTCATCTCTCATATAACACAGACTGGAGTCCAGAGCTGGCTATGCCTGCTGCATAGAGAGGGGCGGACCATACAACCTCTCCCTCAGATTTCCTTTCTGTAAGGCAGGGAAGAAATTACTTTCTTAAGCGTCTTTTTCTCAGAAAATTAACTTTTAAATGTGTTGTTAAAAAACATAAGAAAACAAACAGCTTACCAATAACCTTAAGCTGCACAGATTTATTATGTCTAAAGAACTTGATGGGTGAAACTGAAAAAAATATATATAAAAAACCACTAACAAAAATAATGTTATTAATGGGGCTTCTCAAAGTATATTTTCTTGGCAATATAGATATGCCAATAGAGTTTAATTAAAATAGCAGGCAATCATGATCAGATTCAATGGGGTGTATATTAATTTCATGCACTTGCATGAGAACCTAAAAAACATATGACAAGGATGACAACTGAAAGCAGAGTATTTTTAGCTAGAATCAATAGATCTTTCTTCCACTCAATTAATTTCTGCATGATATGATGAAACATTTGCTTTTCTTCCCATCATCTCAGTAGCAGGAATGAGGCATGATAACAATTTTTGGCACAAAAGTTTGTGTATGAATGTTTGAGAGTGTTAGTCATTTTTATCATTTTCTTTCCATTTTTGCTTTTGCAGGACATAATAAATATTTATATAAATATATTTGTGTATGTGTATGTGTGCATTTGTATGTATGGACAGACACCCTTGTAGTCCTTTTCCAGAAAGAAGAAAAACATATGAGAAATAATATTGCAAGAGTGATACAACAGCCAGTGTCATGCTGTATTCTGTTTATAAAAATAAGACTGCATTTGTTGTTTAAATCTTACTAAATATTACAAGAAATTATACAATGATGTATAAGTTTATACATCAAATAATCTTGTGTCAGGGACACCATCTGTAACATGCACATTTTTCTTAGGTGGAATGAAATCTGCCTTACCAAGCACAGACCTGACTGTAGAAAACTAACTCTTTATAACAATATACATTACATTTTTGATTATACCTTTAGATGGATGAACATGACTTCTAGAAGCAGAAAGAATAAAATTATATCCTTCTCCCTTTGAAGTCAGTGATAGTTTAACCTAGGTTCTTAGAGCATCACTCTAAGATGTCTGGATGCGCTTACACATTTGAGGGTGCAAAGATACCTATGGCATCTTTTAGTTCACAAGTTCTGATGAAACTTTGGTTGTCTGCAAGTGCTCAGACTATAAGAAGAGCAAAGAAATTTGCAGAATAAAGTTCTAGATAGACAGATAGACAGACTGATAGCTAATAAACTGTGAAATGGTAGCTCTTGTCACTTATTAAAAAAAAAAAAAAAATAGTCTTACTGACCTCATCCTTGATGCAGACTCTAATAATAGTTCTAGAGAAGGAAAAAGGAAGTATAATTTGTCTTATCAGATGATTTTGATCTTCGAAGCGCCTGTCTGTGATAATCCGCTGAGAGTGCTACATGGTTGTTAAGGATGTGAAATTGTAACTTTTAACATTTGAAATTCAAAACATTACAACTTTAAGAATAAGCACCCAAAACTACAACATTTTTTTCAGACAGATTCTGGCAGGAGTGTTTCCTATTCCAAGTTCCTTGTTCATAAATGACTAGCTAGGATCTGATTCACCATACAGTGGCCCTTATTTTTCTGGTTTCTTATAAGTATTTTGTATAAGTAGTCTCCTCAACAGAACTATTCCCTTCAAGAAGAATAGTTTCTACAGATACCCTGGGCAAATATTATTTTACTTGTGTTTTGAAGCTAACATTTTTTAAGGATATGGCTGATACAATTACATGCACATGTGCATTTAGGTGAAATATATCTGTACATTGTGAATTTGCTTTTTTTTTTTTTTTTTTTTTTTTTCGGTAGTTTAAGCTATGCAGCTACATCTCTCTAAAGGTTTACATCAATAAAGACACTCCATCTCCCTCTGTTGGCAGGGACAACTGTGTGTGAATGGTATAAAATGAAGGGAAATGACTAAGATGAAACAACATAGCTTTTTCAATTTTCCCCTCAGCATAAGATGTAGAGCTTAGGGAGCTTAGGGATATGGTTTAGTGGGGACTGTTAGTGTTAGGTCAGAGGTTGGACTTGATGATCTTGAGGTCTCTTCCAAACTAGAAATTCTGTGATTCTGTGATTCTATAATAGTTTTCATGAACTAGGTACTAATACAATGAAACACCTGGGAAGGGTTTGAAGGGGAGCAAATGCAAATGAAGTGACATAAAAACTGTGGTTTGCTCACATTAAGCTAAAACATTATAAAGAAGTTTTATTTAATATATATATATTTTTTATTTTATTTTTAAATTTATAGACCTCTTTACATCCATATTTCAGTATCCCTAAGGGTCATAATAAAACATAAACGAAAATACAAAATGAATAAAATATATCTTAGCTTCATTTGTGTCAAAATCACAATAAAGTGAGGGAATATAATCAGCTTAGAGGCTCTTTTGTATTTACTTATAAAGGTTACTGTTTCAGTCTGTGTTAATTATCATCGTAGTGGTTGGTAAACATGGGAGCACAGAGAAATCTGTGTCTCACCTTGACAGACAGATTACTATCTATTTCTAAATAGAGAAACTTAGTTTACAACTAGTTTTATAAATCATTCCCCAAGTCTCTGTTTTTTCTCAGCTCACTCCATCATTTTTTTAACAAGTGCATTTTCCTTTAATTTCACACTTCTTAGTGGATAATTCTTTGTAGTTGGATGAAAGGAACTGAAAAGTTAATGTATAATGCTGTATAAGCCTACCCAGTTATGCTTCTCTATGAATGGTATACAGAGCTGTGTCTTCCCTAGAGCAGAGCAAAACATATTAAACCAGATTGAATTGTTTGTTAAAAAACAGTAAAATTCATTTTGTCAACAAAATTGGTGCAGAATAGGAAAATAGAGTGACAATACTGGTCACCCAAAACACCCAAAACAATGTTGACATTTTCATTTTATCATGGCAGCCCAGCTAAGATAAATAAATTTCATTATTTATTTATTTATTTATTTATTGGAGAAAAAATAAACCAAAGTATTTTTATATTAGACTTGCTCTTTCTGTAACTGTTTAAGGACCATACAAATCTTGTTACAATGTTGATTGAATGGCCTTAGTTTGGTGCTTTGTAATCTGCTCAGAGTTCTACATTATGTGGTTTATTGTTACTTGCTGTGTTTCTGTGAAGCAATGTCCAACAAGCAAAAATACATTGCATCTTAATAAGTTATCTCCGAAGAAAGTAAATAGCATACTGAGATTTCTACTTCTACATGATGGAAAACATTTTGTGATCAGGGTCACAGCTGCAGCTTCTCAGAGAAAGTATTAAAAAAAACCCTACAACCATAAATGTATAAAAAGCACTTTTGTGATTTTAATTAACAAAACTACCCTTGCGATATGTAGGAATGCTGGCAGAAGAAGCTCTATCATTTTTTAGACTGGATTAATTATGTATACATTAATGATAGATATTATCATCATTTACTACTTATTGATTTTGGCATAAAGCAATTGAGTTTACCAAACCTGTGGTTTTGGTTGATTGGTTCTTCTTTTTGTTTTTGTTTGTTTGTTTTCCTTCTTTGTTTTTTAATTATTGCAAGCAAAGTGAATTCTTCTTTCTGGCACCCAACTCAACTATGTTATCTTCCTTTAAAAATGTTGACTACTGTAAGGGGGTTTATTATGAACAATATTATTTCAAAAGCATAGACAAGTTCAGTCATAACATTTTCGTATTCCTTGAATACAATAACGTTATGATCACAAAAGCCTGTTGTGTTATAAGTACAATAAACATTTGTTAACTAAAGGCTGTTTACATCAAGCTTGTGAAATATTAAGGGTCTACCCTTATTTTACAGATCATTATATGTAAAAAAGAAAAGGGAAATGATCCCAGATAATTCAGCTAGACAAAGTGATAGCCTAAAGAAATCAGGGAAAATACCTTTCAGAGTTCATCTGCTTGTTTTGGAATTGCTGGGATAAGATGGTGAAAGAGGAAACAGTACAGATCTCTCCTGTGTCCCATGAACAGAAGACAATGTATGTTCTGCAATGCAACAATGACAAAATTCAGTACAAAAGGCAAATTCAGTTAAGTCACTCAATTTGTCTGGTTTTGGTTCGAAAGGTGAACTGTATGGATGAATTTAATTAAAATAATTTTCTAATTTTTAACCCAAATATTTCTGTGTTGTATTATTTTGGAATATTTTAATAATTTAACAGATGTAGTGCAGATCTGGGAATAAAAAAATCTACTTTTTCTGAATGCTAGTCCCTGTGATAGACAACATAAAAATCCTAATGAATCATCTTTATAAATCTGTAAGGAGAAGAAATCTCCCATTCACATATACATTAGAAAGTTATATTAACAGTATGTTTTTCCTTCCTTTCATTGTTTGTGTTCAGTGATTATTACCAATTGCATTGCTGATTTAGAGGAATTCAGCTCTACCACAAAAGACTGCTTCAAGAGCATCTTTCACAGCAAGGAATCAACTGTTTCATTGTTACATTATTTTAAAAACCTTACTGTCTTAACATTGTCAGACAGACACTGAAACATTTTGACTTTCCCTAGCAGTCTCTTAGACTCTTAGACACTCACAGCTTTTATTTTATTTTATTTTATTTTATTTTAAAGAAATATGTTTCATGTGTTCAGTGATCTAAAATGACCTGTGGGATTTGCAGAAATGTATTAAAACTTGAAGGGTTGCTCCCTTCTGATTTTTTTTGTTTGTTTGTTTGTTTTGTTTTAAATAGATAGTATCAGAAACATCTTATTACACAGCACAGACCTAATGCTGACATTTATTAATCTCTCTTTAATCAAAGGATTATTCAGTGCTGAGGAAACACCTACAGAATCACTTCAGATCTCAATTGGACTGCGCATAGGGTAATTAAGGAAATTTTTAAAGGATCTCATATATGCCAAGAAACAGGAAAAGACAAATGCATCTGATCCTGTGTCAACATCTGCTCATGTTAGCTGAATCTATTTAAAGTCATTTCACACATCACCTTGTGATCTCCTATGGACAAGAAATGCGTAACAGTCCTTTGTGCTGTAAAATGCATGTCATATCATGCATATCATAGAGATATCAGCTGTTTTCTGCCATAGACTCACTAGGGTCCTACACTTGATTATCAGAGTGATATATCAAGTAGTTGAAATGTGAAGCAGAATGATAGAACTAAAGGCTTTCATAACCATGGATTTGCTGTGGTTTTGTTCATACTTCATTCTCAGTACGAGGAATGAGAGCATAAACACAGAGAAAAGGGTAACGAATAAGTTATGGAACTACGTACCTCAGAGCTCTGTATCTCAAAATTTCAGCAGGTCTAAACACTGAATTATGGGAGTGTGTTTTTTAAAAGGACGAGTTATTTTTTTTTAATGTTTCTAATTATGGTATTTAAATAATAAAGCAAATAATATTACCATAGAACAGAATCTTATTTTCCATCACTGTTTATATTCCCTACTTGTAAGACGTATGAAGTTTTAAGCAAGAAAAATATCTTCCATTTTGAAAAACTCTCCTTCCTCTAAATATTTAAAGTAAACTCATAAAACTGAACTAGAACTAATTTTCTAAAGGAAGAGGCAAGACTTTCTTCAAGAAAATACTAAATAATTTGTTGAGAAGGCTCCAAAACCAAGTAAAAGTGTTCTCCTTGTTATGATGTACTACCTACTTGTCAAGTATTAGAATATTTCACAGAATCACAGAATCATCTAGGTTGGAAGAGACCTCCAAGATCACCGAGTCCAACCACTGACTTAACACTAACAAGTCCTCCACAAAACCATACCACTAAGCTCTACATATCTTTCAAAGACCTCTGGGGATGCTGACTCCACCACTTCCCTGGGCAGCCCATTCCAATGTCTAACAACCTTTTTGGTAAAGAAGTTCTTCTTCATATCCAACCTAAAGTTCTCCTGGCATAACTTCAGCCCATTCCCCCTCATCCTATAGCCAGGCACGTAGAAGAATAGACCAACCCCCACCTCGCTACAGCCTCCTTTAAGGTACTCATAGAGCGTGATTAGGTCACCCCTGAGCCTCCTCTTCTCCAGACTGAACAACCCCAGATCCCTCAGCCACTCCTCATAAGACTTGTTCTCCAGACCCTTCACCAGCTTCATTGCCCTTCTCTGGACTCTCTGGAGAACCTCGATGTCCTTCCTATAGTGAGGGACCCAAAACTGAACACAGTACTCGAGGTGCGGCCTCACCATAGCTGAGTACAGGGGGACAATCACTTCCCTAGTCCTGCTGCCCACACTGCAAGCCAGGATGCTGCATAGGCCTTCTTGGCCACCTGAGCACACTGCTGGCTCATATTCAGCCAACTATCAACTGCAACTCCCAGGTCACAGAATCACAGAATCATCTAGGCTGGAAGAGATCTCCAAGATCACCAAGTCCAACCCCTGACGTAACACTAACAAGTCCTCCACTAAACCATATCACTAAGCTCTACATCTAAACATCTTTTAAAGACATCCAGGGATGGTGACTTCCCTGGGCAGCCTATTCTAATGTTTGAGTGTATGTATTCCTCTACCCTGTTGTCTTCCTGGGAAAGCATTAATTGGCAGAAAAGAAGAGAGAAAACAAGAACATATATTTCCTGAACTTCATTTTCTCCATTAACAACTGGAGACACAAAACAGATTTGTGATGCTACCAGTTCACACCAGTTGATGTTTCTAGGCCCAAAATTTAAGTGTTCAAATGCTACTTCTTTTATCTGGAAGAATCTAAAGAGTGTAGGCACTTGTGTTTCCTAAATTAAATTTGTCTGTGTGCCTACAGATCTGGATATTGATCTCCTAGTAAGTGCATCAGTCTTTGTTGGAAAGAAGGTTGTATTAAAGCTTTGCCAGGGCTAACAAGCAATATGATCCTTCTGTCTCAACTACAGGACTTAATTTAATAGGTATTCTCAAATCCACTTGCCAGATAGCGCACCTATAAAATCAAAGCTGGCAGGAACACTGTCCTAACATATCAGAAAATTAAATTATTTACCTCAGAAATACAATATAAAAGAATGGCAATAACTGAAATTTATTTGAGTGACAAGTGCTCTCAACACTAAGACATAGATAGCTTTACTAGGGACATTCCCTGATGCCCTTACTGAGGTTGTTTAATTTGTATTGGTTAACTAGGCATTATTTGTCTAGGATGGGTCATAATGGCTATTATGACCTATGTATTGATACATCTAATCTATTGCGATCTCTCTCTCGAATCTAATTGATTCTCAGTGACTGTTTCTCAGTAGCATTCTTCCATGACTCTAGCTTTTGTTTCAAACCACAATGGCTCCATGTTTTAAGAAGTGTTGAAAGAGACTCAAAGACTTCAAATGAACACCCTGAGAAATTTAGAGTTTGAAGGCTTAAAGAATTCATCTGGTTTTGGATAAGCACCTGAATACAGAATTTTTAAAGGTATATTCTAATCCACAAATCTTTCCTATTACTAATTTCATCTTTACACAATGTTAAAGGGAGTATGTTTTCCTATCTTTATTTTTAAAGTGGGGAAAACAAAGGGTCAGTATCCTCAAGTATCCTCAACTCCCACTGATTTCAAGGGGGAAGGATGCATTTTTTACCTATGGAGAGGTGGTCAAAGAATAACACTAAGAAGAACACTATAGTTGTTTGTTTGTTTGTTTTAATTTCATGTCTGCATGCTGATTCCAAAACAATATGAAAATACATATCAACATAATGGGAGAAATTTTGTGTTTGTTCGATGGGATAAATAAGTAGCAAAAAATAGGTGGAGAAGATACTCATTCGTCAAGAGGGTGATGAGAAAAATTTTGTTTCCATTGGGGACTTCTTCATTTCTAAAATTGAAAAGTAAGGAGAGAAGCTGTTTTTGATGAATATTGTATTTCTCTGTTTAATTGATTTAATGTTCTTTGTGGTTTTGCAGATATGAATTTTACTAGCCCTAAGAGATACTAGAAGCTCACATTAGTTCTGTAATACTTAAATACAGCTCTAGCATCTAGCCAGACCCAGTACAGTATGTAGTGTTCAAATGAAGGCTTCAGATTGTCAGTACTTTATGCTTCACTATTCTACAGTATGATGGGACATGCAAAGCAAATACTTCTGAACTCTTCCTCAAATCACTCATGTTTCTTTATGAGCTGACCTCATATTCTGCAGTTTTGACTTTCTTCATGTGTTCTCCCAGCTGGGATTGCATTGCCCCAGATGACGGTTTAGGCTTAAATATTTACAACATATTATGATTCTATAAAGAAGCCCTGCTGGGTTAAGGTCCCCCTGAGAGTATGATTTGTATGCATAGCCATGTTCCTGGCTCTACTGAGCTTCTATGACAAGGTGCTAGATTTGCTCACTTGGAGACCTCTTTGAGTGTGTAGTTTAGCTGACATTTAATGGATCCTAATAAGAAATCAAATCCTAGGAAAATTTAGTTTGTAATGATTTGCTTAGTTTACTACCATTGCAGTACTTTGGCATCTTTGCACACTGCTGTGCTTTCATTAAAAGTGAACATTCACCCTGGTAGCAACAGTCTACTCTCTGGCACTGCAGGAATTTCTTATAGGTAAAAAGGCCTGGATTTCTTTTTGCCTATTTTCCAGTTATATCAGAATTTTTTTCATTGAATTTTAGATTAACACCAAATTATAAATTTATTATTTTCTTTATCTTTTTCAATTTAGAAAGTTATTGATTTTTATTACTAGTTAAATGCTCTCCTTGGTTTGTTTTTCCTTGCCTATTTCCCACAGAGAGAAATGATGAAGTATATTTACTGTCAAAATAGTAAGTACCTTAAGTAAAGCACCTCACTATGACTGAAACTAGAAAATAAAAATGCTAAAAAGCAAGATGAGAGTAATGGGTATGTATTTAGGAGGGAAGGGTCAGTCTGACATGCTGTCCACTAACACAGCACTGCACATCAGCATATTGCTCAATAGTAAATTTAGGAAATTTTCTTTCCTATCCCATAAAAATTAGTGATATCTTAAAAGCAAAAATCCTTCAAGCCTTGAAATATATATATATATATAAATAATAATGAAAATAATAACAAAATAATAATAATTATATTCTAATATGAAATAAGAAAAATGAAATAAGAAAAATGTATTCCAGATTAATTTACCCCTATCCTGGATATCTGCCCTGAAATAGATTGCTCTGATTTAGAAAAAGTTTTGAAATACATTTTTCTTAGCCCATGAAGTAAGTATGCAAATAACTAAACTAGTGGATAGTTGGGTTTCTTTTTCTTTTTTCTTTTCTTTTCTTTTCTTTTCTTTTTTTTTTTTTTGTGTATTTGTGGTTCTAAATGTAGCACTTTTAGAACTATGTACATAGATAAGAAATAAATACAGTGGCATGTGTATAATATATATTTATATGCATAAATGTATTCTTATAAGCAATGAACACTGACAATAAAATGGATCTCAGCCTAATATACCTTTCTTAAATAAAATTTGAGCTGCCATTTTCACGTGAAACTTTTCTTTCTTTTAAAAGAAGAATTGCAAATTGTCATAAATAAGATTTTTTCCAACCTTTTCAGAAAGACATGACCTAAAGTCATAAAAATTAGACATACACATGGAGAGGAGACATAAACATATGAGAAATAGAAGAGAGCTTTGCCTTGTCTACACAGAACTATTAATGAGCAATGAGCAATTAGGAAGAAAAAAATCTGGTTGGAAATGTTACATGGGCTAAATTGCTATGCCTTCCAACTGCAATTGTAATCTGTTCTTATGCAAATAATTTAGTGACACATCATCTGCTGAGTGAGGACATGCCATAATGGAAGAGATCTCAATGTGTGAGATCTTAAAGCCAAATGAAATATGAAGAATACTCACTACCAAGAAGATTGTAGCTGCAGTGCTCTCATGCCATAGAATTGAAAAGCACATGATTTTCCTGGAAGAAAAACTTTGTAATATTTATATTAAAACCTCATAATATTTATAACTGACTTAATGGCAGCCTTATGGTGTTGCAGAAAAAAAGGAAGATAATTTGAGGCTAACCAGGAATAAAATGTCAGTGATCTGACATAGCTGCCACTGAAAGTGTATATCTTAAATGTAATTGGCAGACAATGACATGTTCAAGTGTGACATTCAGTTTTTTTTTTTTTTTTTTTTTTTTTTTTTTAAATATATTTACAGTCTGTGATGCATAAACCTTATGTGTTCACTGAAAAGGGTTAGTACTCTTCTGTTCTGGGCAGGTGTTTGTTTGTTTGTTTGTCTTTAGGCTTGGAACTAAATTATCTTTAAGGTCCCTTTTAACTCAAGCCATTCTATGGTCTTATGTGCTGGTATAAATTGTGTCTTTTAATTTGTGTAGTCTGTTCTTTGTCCTGAAACCATTTGCTTGCCACCAGGACTCACATTCAGTCTGCATTTTGTCTGTGCTGTGGTCAGTCCTGGCACAGATAAGAGATCTATGTAATTGCTCTTTTTAGGCTGTGTGTGGGGTTAAAACATTTGTTTATTCAAGTATATGAAACACATCAAATACAATTATGCATTTTATATGATAGGAGAGGTGATCACCTCATCTTTTGTTAATTCAGCTCCAATATGTGAAACTTTCCTAGCAATGTGTAGGTTTACCAGTAACTGGAATATAACTGCAAAATAAATATCAGAAAGATTAAGTGTTTTTGTTTTGATCAGCCACTGTGTTCCTTAATCGTATTTCTATTTTTTGGCTATATTAGATATAACACATCCATCCAACTTCTTCTTAGTGATAAGAAACTCCTAATTCTGATTTTGTCTGGCACCACAGAACTCTGACAAGACTTAAACTGCTGGGACCTGAACTCCTGGGACATCCTTGTGACTGTAAAAGCATATGCATTGTTAGCATCTTGTGCATATACTCAAAACAACTTTGATTTTTCTTTTTCATTTGGAATTTAAGTTTAAAAGTTCCTGACTACAAATACTTGCTCTGTATGCAGAGAATTCAGATGGAGGCATGACTCACTCTAAATATTTCTTTTGAGGTTATTGCAAGTGAGTTGCTTTTCAGGTAGAGTTTATCACGTCCCTGAAACATGGTCTTGTCCATGAATTCCTGCTACATTGTATTGATCTTCATCAAAATGTTAAAGTCATGATTTGCATTTGCATCAGTGATTAAACACTTGTTTGCATGTGTAATGGTTGTTTTTTATATTCCCCCTTTTTTTACTGTAGCTCTTTGTTCATGTTTCTTTTAGAGCCACATGTGCTTATTTTTCAAATCTTTTTACATATATCTTCCAAACTTCTTTTTTTCTATTGTCACTGAATATTGTGATTAAAATGTTGGTTTTATTTTTTCCTTCTTATTTTAAAATCTTCTTACAGAGAAAACAATAAATTTGTCTTCATGTAGAAAATTATTCCGTGCAGTAGCTATGTCAAACTAGTTTTTTGTTTTGTTTTGTTTTTGTGTATGTGTGTATGTGTGTGTGTTTGAAGGGGGAGGGGGAGAGAAAGAGATGACACACAAAGAAACCCACATTTCTATCAATCATAATCTAAACAGAATTTGCAGAGATGCCATTATACTGATTTGTGTGGGGTATTTCAGAAAAAAAGGGTAAGTGAAATTACTTTAATAGATACTATTTAGAAATAACTCATAATTTTATAAAGTATTTCTCATTTCTATTTTTCTATATAAAGTGAAAATTTTACTGTACTGACTTGTTGAAATAAGTGAATAGAAGGTTTAAGGGTGGAGAGGGAGAAGGTACTTTCACCCACGTAAATATATGCATATGTTTCATGGCAGATTTTTATTTTTTTATTTTTTTATTTTTTTATTTTTTTTCCCCAAGGCAGTAGTATAATCACCATCCCAAGCTCAGATATCTGAAGTAAAACATCTCTAGGCTACTTGCCAATGTGATCTGATATATTTTTATTCTTGGAGATGTTAAGTAAGTCTTACCAATTATTAAGTCTTACCAATAATTCTCCTCTGAAAAGCAGGCCACGTATATAAGTGCTTAACGTAAATAGAATTACAGATTTTGATGATCCCTCATAATAAACACTGGGGATTTTTGAAAAGTTCTTCATACAAACTACTCACCCTGAACATAAGTGACAAATTAGGAGCCTCATTATTCTAGGCTGTCTCTACAAACACTGAACTCAAACGCTGTCAGTAAAACAGTATCATTTTAAATGATCTGAATTGTACCATGAAGACATTTCAACATCCAACATCTACAAATAGCCTGGGATGACTAAAATCCTAACATAATCTTTACACTTTGAGGGGAATTCAGGACCATGGGAGTAATGCTGACTTCATATGAGAAATCCCTGGAAATTGGAATCATTTGGATGATCAAAGTGGTTTATTCTGATTTAGACCTGGGTCTGGAAGCAATATTACTATCTTCAGGTGATATTCTACCAGATAAACGTAGAATCATAGAATGGCTTGGGTTGGAAAGGACCTTAAAGATCACCTTTTCCACCCCCCCTGCCATGGGCAGTAACACCACATGCTAGATCATGTCGCCCATGGCTCCATCCAACCTGGCCTTGACCATGTCCAGGGATAGGGAACCCACAACCTCTTTGGGCCACCTGTTCCAGTGTCTCACCACCCTCTGAGTGAAGAATTTCTTCCTAATATCCAATCTAAATCTACCCCCTTTTTCCTATTATTTTCTGCCTGAGCAAAAATTCTCCATCTTTTTTATAAGCCCCCTTTAAGTACTGAAAAGTTTCAGTATAGTCTCCCTGGAGCCTTCTCTTCTTTAGGCTAAACATGGCTCTCTTTTGTCTCTTATTAGCATTGGCTCTTATGAACATCTGCAATTCACCATTAAATTAATTCCATATAAAAAAAATCACTGCTGAAACTACAACGGTCCTCAAATCTCTGTATCTTAGTTGCCTCTTAGTTTGATCTTAACTTTCTCTATCTTTTCTTTCATTTAGTGAGACTGCAAAGGAAAAGAGAAGATAAATGATCTTTAATGGATTATATATCTAAGATACAAGGCCTTGTATTAAAATTATGGTGGGTGTACATTAGATTGATTAGAGCATGTTGTTTGTATTTTATTTAGAAATGAAAATGTAGGAAGGAGGGAATTTCAATAGCAAAGTGGAAATGGTTTTCATCAGGATTAATGTTAAATGATCAGTCATGTCTGCAAGTTTTCTTTAGTGGAATTTTAATAATGTAGATTTTATTGTGTATTATGGTGATAAGATCCTTCTAATGTTTACTTGAGCTGGTTAATTTACAGGAGCTAATTTAGAAGGTAGCTATAGTATTAGGGAATCTGTCCTGATGGATCAATAGACCAGCTTTTAGGATAATATTTCCACAGGAAACTGATCATTTCTTCTCATCTATGATCTTGCTCTCCAGTTTCCATCTATTCAAGTATGAAGGGAATTTCCTTCATTTGTAGGCACAAACATCTTCACCACACAAATAATGAGGTCATCTGTAAAGCAAATGAACTATTTTGGCTTATACATTTCTCCATAGAACTTTATACTATATAACTGTTCTGGTTGAAACCCAGCAGGCAGCTGAGCACCATACAGCCTCTCAGCAGAGTGAGTACTCTGCCCAGGTGGGATAGGGGAGAGAATCACAAAGGTAAATGTGTGAGAACTCCTGGGTTGAGACAAAGACAGTTCACTAGGTAAAGCAAAAGCTGTGTGTGCAAACACAGAAAAACAAGGAATTCACAGAATCACAGAATCACAGAATTTCTAGGTTGGAAGAGACCTCAAGATCATTGAGTCCAACCTCTAACCTAACACTAACAGTCCCCACTAAACCATATCCCTAAGCTCTACATCTAAACGTCTTTTGAAGACTTCCAGGGATGGTGACTCCACCACCTCCCTGGGCAGCCTGTTCCAATGCCTCACAACCCTTTCAGTAAAGAAGCTCTTCCTAACATCTAACCTAAAACTCCCCTGGCGCAACTTTAGCCCATTCCCCCTCGTCCTGTCACCAGGCACGTGGGAGAACAGGCCAACCCCCACCTCTCTACAGCCTCCTTTAAGGTACCTGTAGAGAGCGATAAGGTCGCCCCTGAGCCTCCTCTTCTCCAGGCTGAATAAGCCCAGCTCCTTCAGCCGCTCCTCGTAGGACTTGTTCTCCAGGCCCCTCACCAGCTTCGTCGCCCTTCTTTGGACCCGCTCAAGCACCTCGATGTCCTTCTTGTAGCGAGGGGCCCAAAACTGAACACAGTACTCGAGGTGCGGCCTCACCAGAGCCGAGTACAGGGGGACGATCACCTCCCTAGCCCTGCTGGTCACACTATTTCTGATACAAGCCAGGATGCCGTTGGCCTTCTTGGCCACCTGAGCACACTGCTGGCTCATATTCAGCCGACTGTCCACTATCACTCCCAGGTCCTTCTCCGCCTGGCAGCTCTCCAACCACTCATCTCCCAGCCTGTAGCTCTGCTTGGGGTTATTGCGCCCCAGGTGCAGGACCCGGCACTTGGCCTTGTTAAACTTCATGCAGTTGACCCCAGCCCATCGGTGCAGCCTATCCAGATCCTCCTGCAGAGCCTTCCTACCCTCGAGCAGATCGACACACGCACCTAACTTGGTGTCATCTGCAAACTTACTGAGGGTGCACTCAATGCCCTCGTCCAGATCATTGATGATGTTAAAGAGGACCGGCCCCAGCACCGAGCCCTGGGGGACACCACTAGTGACTGGCCTCCAACTGGATTTGACTCCATTTACCACAACTCTCTGGGCCCGGCTATCCAGCCAGTTTCTAACCCAACGAAGCGTGCGCCAGTCCAAGCCAAGAATTCATTCACTACCTCCCATTGGCAGGTAGGTGTTTGGACACTTCCAGGAAAGCAGGGCTCACCATGAATAATTGTTTCTTGGGAAGACAAATGCTGTCACTTTTATGTTCCTCCTTCCTCCTTCTTTACACCAGCTTTTATTGTTTCGCATGATGCCACAGGGTACGGTCAGTACCCCTTTGGCCAGTTTGGGTTAGCTGTACTGGCTCTGTCATCTCCCAGCTTCTTGTGCACCCCCAGTTTCATCACTGGAAGGGCAACACAAAGAGCTGAAAAGTGCTCGGCTCCGTGTAAGCCCTGCTTTGCAACAAGTAAAACATATCAACTCTATTGTCATCAAAAATCCAAAGCATGGCATCATAGAATCCTCTATGAAGAAAATTAACTCTACCCCAGACAAAACCATGAAAACATTTGCATATAAGGATAGATAGAAACTCTACCTGATATAATCATGTCTTACAAGAAAAAACAACAACAACAACAACAAAAAAACCTACTGCAAACATTTGATGTATTTATTCTCAAGTTTTACCATCAAATATAGTCAGCATACAAGTCATGAATTTTTATAGCATTTCATAAACACTTTCCTCACCACTGGAACTGAACCACTGAAACAGATTGTTGAAGCTATTTCACAATTCTTGTCTGTGCAATGTGAGGATTTAAACTGAAAATGGCCTTACTACTTTCCCAGCTTTAATGCATATTCAAACATTGTCAGTCAGCTGTCATTTAAATTCATTAATTCTTTTAATTTGTGTGAGACACTGACTGCCATCTCTGTTGTCAATCTGAACTGAGCTCTGGTATTCTCTTGAAATAGTTTGTTCTACACTGGTCTTCACGCAGTTTTTAGAACTTTAGCATTCAGAGAAATTTCAAATAATCCTTTAGAAAATGTTACTGACTACTTAGAACTAAATTTTCTAGCTTTTGTTCCTGCAACCAACTGTCATCTCTTCATCAGCCATAGTGAAAAATTTAAAAAGCATTTAGCAATAAAAAGGTTCATATTCTTATGCTTTTTTTATACTTGCTTTCTGCACACATTTAGGCAATAAAGTTTTACTGATACAAATATTCACAATGAATGAAACTTAAAGACTCATACAAACATCTGCAGAAGGTGAGATTTAAATCTGCACAGGAAGGCATCTGGTGGGTAGTCTTTCTGTGTTCATTCATTCAAAGAACAAGAAAGGAAATATGGCATATTTTCTAATTGAAAGTGATGAACAACACATGTTGAATCTCAAATATTCACACTCAGTCCCCAGGGTAAAATACTGGAAGAAGACAATACTGAAAAAAAATGCACACAACTTTCAATCTAATATTCATTAAAATAAATGAAAAGACAGGTTGAAATTGGACTAGGTCTAGTGAAATTGGACTAGTCCCTTACCTAGTAAGGTACTCAAGCATATGAGAAGTCTCATTGTCTTTAAGGAAACTAAGCATATATTTAAAGTTATGCACATGTGTAAAGGTCAATTTGCTTTAGGGACAGAATAAATTCAATCAAGGAAATTAACTCACTCTCAGGCTGTGTGTGCGTAAATTTGCTTAAAACATTTTAAATCATATATTCAAAAAAATATTCAGTCTAACATTCTATTCTATTCTATTCTATTCTATTCTATTCTATTCTATTCTAT
>NC_048896.1:92040359-92064988 GCF_011077185.1 Oxyura jamaicensis | reverse complement strand
ATTCTATTCTATTCTATTCTATTCTATTCTATTCTATTCTATTCTATTCTATTCTATTCTATTCTGTTCTGTTCTGTTCTGTTCTGTTCTGTTCTGTTCTGTTCTATTCTATTCTATTCAAGATTTCTACACAGTTTACACTGGCAGAAGTAAACTTCTTAAAGTGGAAGATTAGTAGATGTAATCAGCTAATTTCTTCAAATCCTTTGTTTATGCTATGTTTTTTTGTTTGTTTAGTTTTTTTGTGGTTGTTTTTGGTTAGACAATGATCTTGACATAATGTTTGGGCAAAGACAATGAACTTTCTTAATACTAGAATTTTAACTTGAAGTTCTAGTTTTCTTTGGTTGCAAATCATTGCTGACTTTAATATTTAGTACTCTAATGCTTATTTACATGAAATATGCTAATTTCCAAGGAGTTCATCAAACAAATCATTTTTATTCTCAGAAATATGTAAAGTGCATTATTCGAATGTTTCATTTCACTTTGTTATTTTATATGTCATGGAATGAAATAAATTAAATTTCAGATTGTATTTTAAAGCAAAACTTATTGATACTTTATCTGCTGTTGTAAAGTCAGCTAAAGATCTTTCCACATTTCAATTCTGAAATTTAAAATTTGATATCTTGCTTCTTAGACATTAAAGAAATTTTAAAAAAGCACAAATACTGAAAAAAATTGAATAATAAAATCAATAATCTAATCTCATTAATTATTTAACATACTTACCATGTAACATTACTTCATGGATGTGTACATGCAAGAAATCAAATTTCCATAACCAAAAAATTCCAAAAAAATAATTTTCCACATCCATAAATCAAATTTCATAAATGTGCATTTCCATTGACAAAAACGGCATTACACTAATGTAAAATTCCAGTGATGAACCAGGTTCTGATCCTAATTTTCTTCTCCTGGGAAATAAGAAAGGAAGACAAAGACAAGTAAAACATCAAGAAGATCAGATGTAAGACAATATCTGAAATTTATTCCTTTTACTTTGGTGACATTTCATTAACTTCAGTGAAGTTTTGAAGGATTTTTATAGAAAGACAAGTGAGAAGAGAATAGGGAGAAAGGAAAGAAAGACTTTTCTTGCAGACTCCAATACCCTGATTTGCTGAACTCTGATTTTATAAAGGGACTATCATACTCTCAGATCTCCAAGATAACCTTCTCCTTCATATTCATTCACATATGACTTTACAAGTCATTTGTATCAAGAATTTCTGGGAAAGATCCTAGCCATGCAGTAGTCCAGAAAAAAAGGCTCATGAATAACACTGTTAATCATGACTGGTATTTTTTAAATTAACGTTGTCTTAAGCCTTCTTTCAAGTCACAGCTGCAACTACCTGATTATTGAGAAATGTTCCAGGAAGATGTTTCATCCAAGGAAACCAGATATATTGTATTTCTTATCTATTGGGGATTTTTTATTTTTTTTAAAGTTGCTTCATCAGGAACAAAATGTGCAGATCCATAGCCACAGTGAAGTGGAGCTTCTTAACTAAGATTAAGTAACAAAGACCAGTCCCTATCTGGAATGGTCCCTGTTACAAATACTCAGCAAGGAAAAATGAATACTAAGCATTTCCTGACTTCAAAATCAGTCTGAAATCAGAATTAGGCCAAAAGTTCCTTTTATTTTTAGCACTGCACATTTTTGTACTTCTTTGGTGTAGGAAAAACATAAAAAAATGGGGTGGGAGACAGCTTGCAGATTCTGATACATCTAAATGTAGATGCCTATATGTGAGAGCGCTGACTTGAGTCAGTTGTTGAAAACCATCCATATGGTGCCATTTGAAACACTGTAGTAGTTCTGAGGCATTTCCCCAAGTTTGGAAGTTGTGATGCATGAGCTGTGAAAAACACACATCCTCTGGACTGGCAGTTGCAGGCCATCTGGGATGTTCTAGTCTGTTTCAAATGACCTTAGATGCTTCTGGCAAATGAATAGAACCTAAGATCCCATGGTATCCAATGGATCCAGCTCACATTGATAAAGAACTGTTCAGTAGATATCTTCACCAAATAGCTCTCAAGATTATGTTAAGTTCACAGCTAGGACAGATCTAATCACCTGTATTTAAATTAAGGTCTCCAAGTCTGAACTGGACCCTGCTTTTACTGGGCAAACTGGTGTCTTGGCAGCCAAGAGAACAAAAACTCTGCCATAGCAAATTTAGAATTGCTCTGTGATTGTAAAACAGCTGATAACCAACATGAATACATCACTTTCTCTTGAAAACAAACCAATAAAATACCCTGCAACTCAGGCTTTGTAATTTGTTTAAAAACTTGTCTGTTATCAAGTGCACATATGCAGCTGGTGTTCCTGTTCTTTAAAGTATGTCAATTTAATTTTCTTTTGAAAATAGATTAAATAACTCCTTCATGAAACCTAGTCAGTCAGCATCAGTCTGAAATCGAGGTTTGTAGCCAGCTAAAAGCCACAGAAATATGCATTCATTTTAGAAACATGGATTCAGCTGCTGGTGCAAAGAGCAGTGCCCTAAGGTATGCCTATATTATTTCGTGAATGATGCATGCAGTGAAGGATGGTTGAACACAAAGTTGCCAGATGCTTTCTGTGACTTGCATATTTGTAGGTCATTTGTGCAGTATGATGGTTGGAGGTGTAAATAACAAAACTCTGTAACAAAAATCTGTAACGGGTCTGAAATTTGCTTCATGACTGCAATGATACAACATCGGATCAAATCTTAATGCAACTAAATTTAATTCAGAAGAAATAGATTGTGTCATGATTCCACCTGTTGTCAGCTGCTGATAATGCAACTTTCTGTCCTAGGCTTTCAAAAGTTGCAATTGTAAAGCAAATGTGCTTATCTGTAAGTATTGATCTTGTGTAACTTCCAGCTTTGTTCATCCAGGAGAGATCTTGATTGTTTTGATTTGTGAGATGAATGGTATGTGGAAAGGACCTAATTCTTCTTAGTCTTTATAAAAATGTAAATTTAAGTTATCAGTCATTATGACATCTAGAGATCTCCACAAACATTTAGTTACTTGTCTTTGCTCCTGTCAGAGTGAAAAGGAACTTGTGAAGGTCTTCTGGGTTGAATTCACGGTCACAAAGGTGAAAGGAAAGATTGAGATGGAGATTTTCACATCGATGATATGATATGTAGATTAGTCATAAATCCTTCTAACAGGATTTAGAGATGACCCAAAGATTTGCTTTTGATTAAAGAAAAAAGGGGTTGCACCAATCACATGAAGTTTTACTTCAGGACGTTAGACCTTCCAAACATATTGTCAGGACAGCTCAATAAAACATTAGAGATCATGGAACAATGAATGCCAGTCATGCAGAATGTGAGACTGCATGCTGGAAATACATGATTTATAGGGATTTAAATTATAGTAGTCAAAAAATGAAGATTTTTGTGCAATGGCATGACTGTGATTTTAGAAGTGTAAAGCAGGGAGTAGTTAGATGAAGATGGAAATGAATAGTATCTTTGAATAGTAGCTTTATATGTGGCATCTGTGAGCCCAGTAATGGAATACTGTGTACTCAGTGAATGCTTAGTGATTTTAGTAGGATATTAAAAAAGTGATAAATGTGCAGACAAGAGCCACAAATAAAGACAATCAAAGACTAGAGAAATGCTATAGGATGACAAGGAAATTGGAAGGTGACTTCACTGATGCACATAAACACTGTCACTGAAGAAAATACCAAGTATTAGAGGACCTTTAATCAAGTATAAAGGCTGGAATTTATAAATAGATGAATACAAAGTCAAAACAAAGAACAAATCCTTAACATGGAAAATTGTCACATACTACAAAAACAATGTCAGTCTCCTTCTCAGTCTCCTGATATCTTCAAAACTGGACACGTTTATGGAAGTGACTGCTGTCAGTCATAGGATAATTCAACAACTTTAAATGGTCTGTGGTATATAGGAATCTGACTGGGTAATCTCTAAGTTTTTTAAGCAATGGAAAATGTTTGGAAAGGTTGTTCTGTGATACTACAAAGTAGAGTCAGGAAGTCTGAGCAAGGGGGCACAATATAATGAGAAATATGGAAGATATCAGGGTGAACAGCAGAGAAAATTGGTAGCAAAACAAGTCTTGAGGCTGAAAAAACTATGTAGGAAAGAAAGATGTGATATTGTATGCATTCAATTATCTTTTGAGGTCATTTTCTATGTCCATGGAAGTCTTATTTGACAAATCATCCAGTGCAGTCTTACCTTTTTAATTTTATTTATGGACTGTAAAACCAAAATGTTCTGTCCATAACATTTTATCCAGTGATTCCTGTATTATTTCCCCCAAAACTTATGATTAAACTACCTAACAGCACTTTAAAAGCCTTTTAATGTGATAGAACTGACCATGTTCTTAGATAAACTTTTGAAATGGTTAATGAACCTTTTTAGAATATGCACCTTTTTTCTTATGTGCACGTGTCTGTCTATGTGCCCCAGAAAAAAATACTTTTTTGTTTGTTTGTTCATTCAGTGTTTTCTGTTGTTAATGTAGGCATTTCACTTTCAACCTATGGTGTATATCCATGAAATATGAGCAGACTGAGATCATTCAGTGCATCCCTGTAAGAAATTTATGTGTAGATGATAACCCTGTATGTGTTGAGGGAATTGTAAGGCTAGGTTCTTATCTTTAGGACTATTTATTTATTTATTTATTTATCTCATTGTGGCTTCCACAGTGCTGCTGTTCACTATGGTAGCTAGTATAATAATGGTTGCTGATGAAATTTTTGATTTAAATCTCTTGCTTCATAAGCTTTTCTGAAAAGTTGATGGCATTTCTTGTCAATCAAAAAGACAAAACCAGAAAAAAATCAACTATCAGACTCTAACCATTCCTTTCACTTGTCATTGCAGTTAAGAGTAAAGTGGTCTGACATCGATATTGCCTTAAGTATAATACCACATACAAATGCCCCCAAATTTTCTATTTATCCCAAGCTATATTCTATACACAGATCCACCACAAAATCAATTAATTTCACCTCTCCAGTTATTGTAATTTTTTGAATGCACTTTGGGTAGAAAAAGCTGAAGTCTACCTTTCTTAATGTACTTAATATTTTCTGTTCTTGTTAAACAAGTTCTTAATTGCTAGGTAAAATGCTTGAAGTTAGTGGTGCTCTAAGCTTTATTTGCTTTAGACACTCTAATTTCAATGAGATATTTTGGTTAAGCATATATGATGGGAGGAGAACATTTCATTCTGTCCTTCCTGAAGGTAAAGTCTTGACTTGGCATTTATAGCAATGTAGGTAAACAACTATGAATAAATATACATTTGAACTTGTGAATGTTACATATATGTGTTTGCATCTTTATAGAATCATAGAATGGTTTGGGTTGAAAGTGACCTTAAAGATCATCTAATTCCAACACCTGCCACCAGCCCAGGCTACCCAAAGCCCCATCCAACCTGGCTTGAAAACTTCCAGGCATGGGGCATCCACAACTTCTCTGGGCAACCTGTTCAATGCCTCACAACTCCCAGAGTAAAGAATTTCTTCCTAATATCCAATCTAAATCTACCCTCTTTTAGCATAAAACCATTACTCCTATATGGACATATAACTACAACCCCTGACAAGCAGTTCCTCCCCAGCTTTCCTGTAACCCCCTTTAAGTACTGGAAGGTCTCTGTGAGGTCTCCCTGGGGTCTTCTCTTCTACAGTCTTCAACACTCTCAAACTGCTGGCCACACTTTTTTTGATGCAGCCCAGGAGACAAATAGCTTTCTGGACTGCAAGAACACATCTTAAAACATACTTCACAATTCCAAACTCCTCCTCTTATTAAAAAAACTTTTTTTTTTTTTTCTTTTTTCTTTAATTCCAATAAATGCCTCCACTTACAGAATGGAGAGTGATTGTCCCAGGCCTGTGCATGGTTAGCAGGGTGATAGAAGTTAAAGGATAAGGGGTATCATATTTCTCCTGTGTAGACCTTTTGGTTTCTTCCTTCTGGTTATTTTGACTTGAAGTAGTTAATACTTAATACAGTACCTGTTTACAAAAGAAATATATTCCCTGCAGCTCCTAACTTGCAAGATATATTTAATTCTAGGATTAAAAATCATGTTTTTGATTATGTAAATGTAGAATTAATTTGCATTTTAAATTGTTTTATTTTTCCTACCAAAACAGAAAGGATGAAACCAGAACCAATAAACATGAACAGTAGCTTATAATTCCATTAACAGATATTTACAAACTGCTGCATTATGCCATATCTCACTGAAAAACTATTGTTCTTTTTGTAATTCTATTAATAGTAAAGAAGCCATTTATTTTAAGCTTTATAAAATAAGTAATGCTAACATGAATTCTGGTCTTTTGCTGCACAATTTTTTGCATATGGTTATTTTATTCTTATAGATCTACTTTTGTTTCATGTAGCCAAGAGTTTGTTATCTAACTGGATTTTCTTACTTTTCTGTTTGTAATAACTGTAAATTATATATTTTTGTTATCTGAGGGAAGGTAAAAGGAAGTCTAAAGAAATATATATATATTTGTTTTTTCTCTTGTTTTTTACCGTATGTCTGTTCATCTGCTGCCAGATTAAGCAGAAAGCTGTGGACAGGAGAAATAGGAAAATATCTACTGTACAGGTTGAATATCAGAATCTGTCAGGGTCAGTGTTCTAGAAAACACAGTAGCAAATATACTGTGAAAGACAATCCAGTTCCTTGGAGCTAGGGGCAAGATCTTAGCATTATATGTGTTTCTTCAGCTTCTCTATTTTATGCTTTTGGCAATAGAATAATCACTTGTACAGTGTGATTTCCTTAGATCCAGGAGATATAAGGAAAGGAATATATATTTTTAAGTCTAATATAAGAAACTATTTTCCTATCCATAATTGATTGAAATATTTCCAATATGTATACTCAGGGTGTTAACACTAATGTGGTTTAAATTACACTGAGAGACCAGTGTGCCAGAAAGAAAAAAGGTTTTATCTCTTCTCACCTCTGAGAGCATTTTAGTTTGGCATGCAAAGTCATGGTCACTCCCAAGATACTTGTGAAAATCTAATTACTATTATCAAAATAACATTTTATTACTTATTCGTGAATTTCAAAAATTATTTGTTTATTAAGGGATCAATTGATTGATAATTTCTATCATCAGTCAGAATGCACAGAATTTCTCTTAGTTCTACTCTTGTAGACCTCATTTGTTCAATGTCTTCTTGCAAATCTTCAGCTTATTTCTATCAAACCTTTTATTTCTCCTCTTCCATTTTCTTTGGAATGAAAAATATGAATAATACTATTCCCAGAAAAGTATTTATATGAATTTCTATCATGATGGATGATGTGAAAATACAAACACATTCCAGCAAGACTAAATGATATTTTTCAGGGAATTTTATAAAATGCATTTGTAGTATTTTTGCACTTTCATAGATTTTCATAGATTTTCAGATTTCATAGTGGCAAATTTTGCCTTGAACATAATAACACTCAGAGTTTTGTACATTTAGTGAAATAATTTCCCAGAGATTCAAACTGTTAAATATAGTTCGTTTCATGTAATTAGTAGCATCACTTTACTACTCTCATGTTTTTCATAGACAGAATTTTTTTTTTAGTGGTGGGATATTTTGGTATTGTTTGTTTCCTTGAATGAGGCATTTAAAAATTATTATGGTGAAATATGAAAAGCTGAGGTGTAGGTTCCTTTGAAAGGATTTACTTAAGCCTGGTAAGAAAAAATAATAATTAAAGTCAAGACTGTTTTTCTAACATAATCCCCACACATTTTAATCACACTGAGAAGCTATTCTCCAGGTCTCTTCTTAAATAAGTAATATGTTGTTATTTAATAATAATTGTCATCACCTTTTTGTTATTTGTGTACCTGTACAAAAGTTTAGCATTCCCCAAAAGATAGAAATCTATACAGCAGGATGCAAATAACTATCACCAATTACAACCTGAAGGTGACATTTGATGAAATGACTTGATCATTCCAGATCAATGTCTGAGAGATCAAAATCATAAGCAGAAAGACTGAATGCACATAGAAGACCTACCTGCATACTTTGCTCTCTCTAGACCAGATATAATGCCCCATGATGGAGAAGAACTTGCACTTCTCTAGTTTAGCACCGTTTTCAGAGACAACTTCTTCAGAACTGTCAATCTAGTAGTTCTACCCAGAATTTAGCTTGCTTAGAAGAAATACATACTGTTCATTTTTAATTTATTACCCTACATTTCAACTATGAGCTTTTAGGCTGATTCACTGTAGTTGGATTACTTCTTTTTCTTTCTAATATCTTGCTTCACCAGCTATTCACCAACTGCCAGTTTCACTTCTTTATAATGCCATAGGTGAGCTGTTTTCATCTATAGTGCTCTTAAGAACATTAGTTTGCAAAAGGCTTCGTGCAAGACAGAATTATGCAGACAAAAAAAAAAAAGAAGTCAGAAGCACTTATGGGAAGAAGAGATTACACTAGATGTCTTCATCCTGACACTTAAATGGAGTGTGACATTCTTAAAATGTTAGTAGAGCATGGGACATCAAGAAAATAGTAAAATATTTGTTTTCTATTAAGGCAAAAAAAAAAAAAAAAAAAAAGTGTAGATGCATAAAGGAAGATTCAAAAGAAGAAATGACAGGATGGGTAAGGAAGAAATCTAGTAAGGCAGTAATCCTATCATGTCAAGTAAACAGTGTTGTACATTTTAACAGATGAAAGCTTCTGTCTTTTGTATGAAAGAGATAAAATAGAAAAGCAATAAGTACTGCATAATCTAAACTCATTGTTCAAGTGATACTCTGCTCATTCTCTAGCAGAAATCCAAGGATAAATATCAGTGGTATATATGTAAAGGCTTATTTTATATATATATATAAATATAAATCTATGCTGAGACAGAGTAGTAAATAATACTTTTTAAAATAACTTTTATTAAAATAAATTGAATTAAGGTCACATCTCATCAGAAAGAATAGAGGCATCAGTCTAATCCTGCTCAACTAGTGCTGGCAGACTAAGTTTTATCTCACTCTAAGAAACAGTAACTGAAATATTTAAAGAGAAAACAGTTTAAGCTTGTGGTTCTCTGATGTGGTCTTCTGGTTCAATAATATTTTACAGTGGCAGCTAAGAAACAAAGCAAACAACAACAACAAAAACCCCCTTACCAAATAAAGCAGTTATACATTTGGACCTAATCTGTGTTTGTCTTATTTAGGGAACACTGAAAACTTGGATTTCTCTGTGATGCAAGAAGCTCTTATCAGATGTGTAACTAAATAAAGCATAATGTATTTTTTGTCTGTTGAGGTATGCAAACTGAATTTAGTCATTTTTAATGTTACTTTAATGTGTATGGACTTGTAGACAGGGAAGTCCATTACAGGTAGGATTAAGTGGTCCTTTATCTGATGGAAACTCTAGGGTTTCTTTAGCATTGGCTAGTATCTCAGTGCAAAAGCAGAGAGAATGTAAGAAAGAATATATTTTATTTGTTTCATATAAATCTTCTTTTGTGCATAACTTCACAGACTTGCAAATGAAAATGCTGCATGTTGAAATTATTCAAATGTGCCACAGGAAGATGAGCAGAGGCCTTCTGAGGAAGAGAATTTCACCAGTTAACTGTTCTTTGAGAAGACAATCCAAGTTTTCAAAGTGCTTCTGCTGGAATGATATCCATACTCCTTAACTTTAATTGCTGCAGATGACATTTACAATATTCACTAATGTCCCTACCTCTGAAAACTGTCCTAGTTACCCTCTCCTACAGGCAAAAATTAGCTTGTCTCAGGTTTGTGCATCATCTTCATCAATATAAAACGTAAGTTGCTGTTTCTGTTGTCACAGCACATTGTTCCTACAGGCAAGTGTATCTATTACCACAACTCCTCCATTTAACTATTGATGATGAAATATCTCAGAATTAATCCTGCCTCTGTTGCTGTGTTAACTACAGAGAACAGGTGCAATGCAAAATGTGCGGCTATTCTCATCACTATAATAAGCAGAAGATACAAGGAAAGATAAATGCATTTAGTAAGTGACAATAATCTATGAAGAGATCTCTAAAAGATTGTTGTGGTTTAACCTCAGCAGACAGCTCAGCACTCCTCAGCTGTTCACTCACCCTCCTTCAATGGGATGGGGGAGAGAATTGGAAAGGTAAAAGTGCGAAAACTCATGGGTTGACACAAAGACAGTTCACTAAGTAAATGAAAACCATGCGTGCAGGCAAAGAAAAACAAGGAATTAATTCCTGTTGGCAAGCAGGTTTTCATCTACTTTCAGAAAAGCATGGCTCATGATGTGTAATGTTTTATTGGGGAAGACAAACACCATCGCTCCCAGCATCCCCTCCTTCTTTCTCATTTATCCCACCTTTATCCCACCTTGAGCATGACACCAGAAGATATGGGCTATCCCTTTGCCCATTTGGGGTCAGCTCCTGGCTATATCCTCTCTCAGGATATATCCTTGTGCACCCCCAGCCCGCTCACTGGTAGGGCAGCACAAGAAGATGAAAAGTGCTTGGCTCTGTGTAGCACTGCTCTGCAACAGCTAAAAACATCAGTATGTTGTAGGCACTATTTTCATCAAAAATTCAAAGCACAGAATTTTGTGAGCCTCTACAAAGAAAATTAACTCTACTCCAGACAAAACCACTCCAACAGACACTCCATGTCAAACCATTTTTTTCCTCCCCACCAGGCTGATTCCTGTGTCAGGCTCATAGCAACCTATAAGTGTGTTAATGTGTTTCTTTTAGAAAATGACCAATTCCAAAATGTCAAGTGATGAAAAATCCACTGTGCTAGTAAGGCTAATATCCCAATGGTTAATTAAAAATGTTTCCCTTATTTCTGTTCTGAACATGTCTACCTTCAGCTTCCAGCCATAATACCTCATTACAGTTTTGTCTGCTAGATCGAAGAGGTCTCTTCTCTCAGAAATCTTTTGCTCATGATACTGATCATCCATAATTCTATTAGTCAAATTTTAATGTTATTGAAGTTGATTTGATTTTTCAAAACTTTTTTGACTCTCACTCTAAGTGAATGTAAAGTTGAAATGCCTGACATATTTCATATTATTTTAGTCTTTTCATTGTTTTGGCAATCTCAAAGACTTATGAAAATTTTGGGTATTGTGAACCTCCTTGTCAGAAGAGTTGTTTTTCTAAAATGTTTTCCAAAATCTGCAAGACCCTGGAGACTTTACTGCCATAGCCAATGATGTTGTCATGGGATAATGTTTAAAATCATCCATTTTCTGCCTGAAGTGGTATTACGCTTTGAGAAATGGATGCACTTTGGAGGAAAAAAAAAAAAAAAAGTCAATCCTTGAGACCTGACATGTAACAGGATATGAAAAGTATCTTAAAGTTAAATCATATTATATACAAGTAGTTATTTAACTCGTCAGGATCATTTTAAAGTATTTCTTTAAAGCAACCTCACATTGACCTACTTTTCTGTTGTCATTTCTTCAACAACAATTTATAACACGTTTTTGTTCTTGCAGAATTGCAGTATTGACAGAGAAAATTTAACTCTGTGCATGATTAATGACCAGAGTAGTGCTCTATGAAACACACAACATGCACTGAAATAGTTGATGCATCTGACAGCCCAAGAATGATTGTTCTTTGGAGAAATGGAAAGCAGACCGTCACAAAATCACTATTGGGATGCATCCTGCCACATTAATAAAATGGCAAAACACACCAAATAGGGATCTTGACCTTATGTCTTAGAATGGACCAGATCATTTGTATTAACAAGTTATTTACATGCTTAGATAGTTTTATTTCCTGTATTCTGTGTTTGATTGAAGCCTTTTAACAGCAGACATCAGAGAGCAGCTGAGAAGGGAAAGAAAGCCTTGGAGATGAAACAATACACTGGAAATTTTGGTTCTGCACAGAGATTTTCTACAGATCTTTAGTTACAAATGACATATTTACTAAGACTTAAACTGAACAAAGTATTGTGCATGAGGTTGCCATTAGGTACTGTGTATAAACATAGAAATACCCACAAATGCCCAAAACTATTTGTATGTGTTATCATGTAGAAATACCCAAAACGTTTTGTATGTATTATCATGAGAATTCTGCCACGCAAGATGTCATCTATATGTTCCAAAGGAAACATTTATCATCTAAATACAAATATCTGTTAATCTAGTAGACTATTACATATCTTTCATCAGACTTCAGCCTTTTTTTTTTTTTTTTTTTTTTTTTTTCCTGCATCTTATTTTGGACCTTGAAAGTAAGGGATAAAACAGAACAACTTAGGACCACAAAGCTTATCCGGAACATTATGCTGTGTATATATATCAGAAAATGATGATTTGATATAAAGGTAATGTTTTACCGAAGTATTGATTTAAACTGATGTTTTTCAAAATAGCAAGTTTTCTCTACTCAGCTGCTTAAATTGTAAGGAATGAATTTTCAAAGGTCATTCCAGGTATGCAAGTATTTTAATCTGTCATTTTTTTCTGATCTATAGTACAGGGAAATGATATGGCACTTAAATCTTTTGAGGAAAATCTCTAACTATATTACATTACATAAGTTAGTTATAGAATCTCTATGCATCAGACAGCCTGCTACTTTTTCCTTTCCACAACAAACAAACAAATATACAAACCAAACAATAATACTAAACTGATTTCACTTTACCAAAACTGTTTCTGAAAATTTGAAAATTTTGAGTATGTTTCAACTTAGAACTAAACCTATATATATATTTGATGTTTTCTACATAAAAAGAACATTAAGGAGATAAATAAGACTTTTTATTCACTTTACAGTGTTTAGCTTTGTCTTTTTCTTTAGTTTTTGATTTCAGAAAGTCTGGTTAATTTTCTTTGTCTTTCTCATTGTTTCCTGTCACTATTTAAGGTCAAACAAGGACATTGATAATTAAAACAATAAAATCAGTGCTAAACTTCAGTCAGTAACAGAGAGATGGATCTTAGAAATCTGTCAGGAGTATCTATTCTTGATAAAAACAAATTTGGATAGTTTACCTAGGAAGTTTAAGGCATATTGGTAATATTATAAATCCACATCTCATAACAGAGCTATAAAAACAAGTAGACTGTGTTTTGCAGTTATAGCGTAAATATTATTTTTACCTATTTTCACATTTTGTTTTATTTTATTTCATTTCATTATTTTATTTTATATTTTATTTTACTTTATTTTATTTTTGGTGTATTAACAATTAAGGTAAAACGAGAGTGAAAATAAATTGCATTTTTGCTCTCCTCACTATTAATGGAGTGTATATGCAGTACTTATCTGCCACATGGCACACCTGGACTTTCATATTCTCATCCAATAGTTTACTTTTTCTTCCATGTGCTATGCAATGTGTTAAACATACCCCCCCCAAAAAAGGAAAAAGGAAATAGGAAATCTCACTTCAATCTCACTTTCATATATAATTTTTGAGGAAACATCTCACTCTATAGAAACCTTGTTATTAAAAATAAAAATAAAAATGAAATGAAATAATATAAACAGAAATCTTCAGTGATTTACAGCTATGCAGAAGGTAACAAAACAAACAAACAAAAAATAACCAAAAAAAATCTGTTCTTGGCTGAAAGGAAAAAATATAAACAAGGAAAAAAAATCTAGGAGAGGCTGTCTATTTAGTTGTCTAGTTCTCTCAATTAAAGTCTGTCCATACTTCTTTTCTGGGATAAAATAAAATTATTTTTCCTCCAAATAATATATATTTCCCATCTTACAACTAATGAGATCACAGGAATGCCACTAAATTTGGTGCTTGTCAGAGATGTGGAAAACATAAATATCACCTTTTGAAACCCCTTTGGTCCATCTCTAAGAACTGGAGAAATGGGGGAGGAGAAATAAATATACATCTCTGTATTAAACTATTTGAGACTTATATATTGATCTTTGCACCACCATGAATGGCTCTATTTAATTGAGTAATAAATTCATCTGTTTAATCTGTTCTTTCTCTTTCCTAAAGTCCTAGTTCCTCAATACTTGCAGTTAAATCCTGATAGAATTTAATATTATGAAGGATATAATTTAATGTGATGGATATTAATTTGCATAGTCAATATTATTTGTACTTTTGGAATCATGGGTCGGTACTCAGGTCTTATGCAGCTTTAGAACAGAATAGGTGTTGCTTTCTTGAAATTGCCATTGTTCTTCTTTATAATCTTCTAATCAAGAAACTTGCATTTTCAATATTCTTGGTGATGTAGGCAGAGAGGAACTCAGAACAAAATCTAGATGGAAACACAGCTTGACTTTGCAGTTAAAAATATGAGTGGAACTGAAACCAGAAGCCTGTATTCATTTTAATCTATAATCTTAGTTCTGTGTTTAGTAGTTTTTCCTATTACAGTATGAGTGAATGTGTTAATGCAGTTGCTACAGGAAGCAGAAAATACCTGTCAGCACAGATGAGTAACTGCACTACCCACTAACTAAGAATGCATAAAATAATATTTCTGATACAGTCCTGTAATCTTTGTTGACAAGTGTTTTCTCCTTTGTGGTGAATATAGTAATGCCTCCCTTGAAAAAGGAGTACCTGTCTAAATAGAGATAGAGTAAACATAATCTCACTCTCTGGATTTAGTTTAATAAGATTAAATAAGACTGATTCCCTAAAACTTCAGATAAATGAAAGAGGGCTATCAATACTACACTAAAAGAACTGGAATCTAAAGTATAGTTTTCTCATTTTCACAGCCACAGAAAGCAGTTATTTTATAGTACAATCATAAAGATTTGTTGGTGATATCTGGTATTTTGGTAAAGAAAAAGTTTCATCTTCATGGGAACTACTTGCATAGCCATATGTATATATACATTATTCGTTTATGTTTTTCTGTTGGAGAAAAACCTAGCAGTCATTCAAAATCTTGTGGTTGAATTTCAGTATGTATTGGGCTGCCAAGCATCACTGAGGTTTGCTGCTAAATTCATATTGTGGTGTTTAGAGAAGCTTCTTGGTGAAATCATTCCTAAAGATGGGGTGAAATGTCATTTCTATGCTGTGATACATCACTGTATGTCTTTTGCCCTAGGGAACTATCAGCTTTTTCTTTGCTGAGGAGGAATGACTGATACATGTTCTAGTGTGAGGTGTCATAACCATGTCATCCTAAACCCTGGAATTCAAGTGATAAAACTTGTTTCTCCATCACGACCTTGCATTTGTGACAATTTCCTCTTGCTGAACTTTCATTTCTCCCAGAGATGAGGACATGCAGTGTTTTTGCAAGGTCATGACCACCAAGCACAATGATTGTTTTTTCTCTCTGGTTTGTTTCAGTAGTTTACTCATTCAATTTTATTAACCTGGTGATGAGAGGAAGATGGCAGGTTTTATTGTATACCCACAAGTTTCAGGCTAAGGAAGGAAATTCTATTTTTAAATCATCCCTACTTGTAACATCGTGCATGACAGTGTTCATTTGACTTCAGTTACATGAAGGATTTTGTTGTTTCACAAAAAAATCTGCACAGCACTGTAGATGAGGAGTTGAAAAGGTAGATGAGGAGTTGAAAAGAAAAATAAGTAAATAATAATCATATATACAAAGAATTGGAACAAAACTGGAAAATTTATTCAGTGAACATTTTCAGCTCTACTTGCTTTTACAGATATTGTGAGTAAACAAACCTTTATCTGAAAAAAAATGGAAAAGCTAAACATTAGAATGAATGCATAAATTGGCATTTTTTTGTTCTGTATTCACATAGAAAGTGTTGCAGACACTTTGAATGCTCACAGCACTTTGGGAACTAGAAGCAGCAGGGCAGAAGAGATTTGACATATGATGAGGAGAAAGAAAAATTAAAGTAAATTCAGATGGAGAAATAAAGTGAGGATTATAGTAATTTAAAACCCAAGTGAACAGACAGCTAAGAAGCATACAACGTGTTTTCTTTTTTTCCACGTTGACTAAGAGGTTTATTTTATGGTGGCAATTTTGACATCTATATGTTGGAAATGTCTTCTTCAAATGTATTCTTCAAATATGCAGAAAATAAAGAGAATTACCCTGGTCTTTGGTCTGTCTGGAGCCACATTTAAGATTTTTATAGTACTTATTCATAGACCAGTTTTGCTTATAAACCACTCCCATCCTAGAGACCCCTGAGGTTAATTCAGCAAAAAGTTAAAAAAAAAAAATTCTCTCTCCTTGAAAGGTAGGATAAGAGTAGTATGTTTAAATTAACAGGAAACTTGCATGATTTTTAGCCCTTCCAGCCACATAGTTGTGTGTTTCTAGGTGATCTGGGACAAAATAGGAAACCATCTGAGAAAACAAACAAGCAAAAAGGCAACAACAAAAACAAAACAACAAACAAAACAAAACAACAACAACAAAAGAAAAGCAGTATAATTTATTCTCAAGTACTTTCCTTCCATGTGTGTTGTATTTATGCTCTGCTGCCAAAGTCCGTCATGATTCAGGATGATCTCTATCTCCTCTATCTCCTTGAAGAGCCCCTCTGCCTCATTGCCTGCTGAGAAGGGAAGAACTTACAAAGATCTATCCTCAACTTTTCCTACAAAACAAATACAAAATCCACACAACTACAAGACTTCTGGCATCCTCCTGCCCTCATGGCTTTTTGCCAATTCTCTTTTTCTTAGTGTAGAGATACATCTTTTATTTCTTCCTATTCAGTTTGAAAGATATAGTCCCTATATCGAGTTCATTTAATAAAAATTTCTTGTATGAGCAAGTTTTGTATCTGAGATGATACTGAGATGTACCAGCAGCCTTCACATCTTTCAAGTTAATCTCTTGGTGGTATTGCTGGACTAAACTATTTGGATAGCATTGCACTGGTTTTCAAAGAGGAAAAGACTGGGGCTCTGTTTAGGCAGTTCTGGATTCTCAAACCATCTCTGCCACAGTCTTTTTCAATGGCTTCAGGAAAGATTTGCTCCTCAGTTTCTGCCTTTAACAAACAGTTACAGCAGTATTGATGTGAAACAGGCCTATGGTAAAAAGGCTATAAAATATTATAGCCTATAAAATATTTCCCAATCCCTGCAGATAATAGATGAAGTCTAACTTACTATTAAACTGGAAGGTGGAGATTAATTTCATGTAAGTTGTTTTTTAATTGAAATTCACTCTGTGCATTGAGTGTATGAAGAGAGAAGGAAAGTAAGTTTCCACCTAGAAACGTAAAAAAAAAAAAAATCAGATTTTTTTTAATTTTTTTCCCCAAAGACATTGAGGGTTTCTACCTTTATTGATCCAGATTTACTGCAATGGTTAGGAGTAGTGCACAAAGTTTAAAACACACTTAGTGTTCACAAATTGGTTGAATGTATTGTATATCATGCCAACACTTCCACTCTTTTACTGCACCTCTTCAAGGCCAGGACCTAGCTATATGTCAGAGGCATAAAAAAAAAGGCTTGTACTTCCATCACTCTCCGAGTAATACAGTACTACTGCAGTACTCATAGGGGGAATATTGACTCAGTACTTAATGGTGTTCAGCCCTTAAATCACTACCTGTATGACTGATAAGGGAACAATACCTGTGGGCTGTATTGCAAAGACATGGCATGCTTGACTTCACATCAGTGAATGCATGAATTCAATGCATAGAGTCTGGAGATTTTACCACTAATTCAGAATGACAACAGTCTATGGAAGGAGTCCAGGCTTGAAGGTGGGCAGCTGCCTGATCAATTTGTAAAATCACAGATAGGTGAAGAGAATATTTTTTGTTTGTTTAAGGGTATTATGTTTGCATTTGTTTTCTTTTTACTTGTTTTTAATGCCAGCAAAACTGTTCCGATCACATTCTTTCCCTGAGGATGTTCTTCCCTGCAAATGCTCTCTGTCTGACTACTTGCAGACTTTTGCAAACAATTTGTCAAGGAAAAAATGTCAAATGAATGTGACTTTGTGACTGAAGCTGTGTGAAAGTCAGCAGGTTTTGTTAAATGGGATGTGTGCATATAGCATATTTTGGTTTGGGTTTGTATGGATTCAAGCTTACTGAGCTACAGGTTCAGACAATCATCACAACCCACTCCAGATCTCCCCATTTATTCTGGCTTCTTGCTGAAACCATAGAAAACACTCAGCTCTTATATTTGAGAATAAAAAGGCATGACTCACCCCCTACTTTCTTCAGGCTTTATGCCATTTCTAACTCCACTGATTTCAGTGCTGGCTTGAGTTCAGAGAAGTTAGAAACTGACATAAACTTAAAATGATACAACATTGAATCAGATCCCTCAGGCTCAAAAGGCATGTATTGCAATGCTATCTGTTCACTGACCTTTGTAAAATGAATATGGAGATTTCAGTTCAGTTCCTATTTGAAGCGCAGAGTCAGCACTGAGCCACCACCGTTAATACCTCTCCTCTCTGCAATGTAAGAGCTCTGTGGAAATAAAGTCCTTTACTCCGTTAGGACAAGTATAAGGGACAATCTCATATATCTTAGGTTAAGAGGTCGTTTCTGGGCATCATCAAACTCTGCATACTGCATCCACATCACACACACAAAAAATCTTTTATGCATTAAAAATCCTTCTCTTGAAGACGTATTTATTTATTTATTTATTTATTTCTCTTTGCTTGATAATAATCCTCTTCAACTATCAGATTGTCCAGTGAAAAGCTTCTGCCAGGAGCTTATTGAATAGTTTTGGTTTTGTCTTTTCACCTTTTGGCTTTCTGACATGGAATATTATAATATTCCAGTGTTAAAAAAGGAAATAGTCTTTCACAGATTTCAGGATAACCCATCCTCTAGGTCTGTCCATGCACTGGAAGACACATGAACATCCAAGGACTGAGGTAATTTTAAAATTTATTTAATTCCTCTCGTTTTTTTTTTTTTTTTTTTTTTGTTTTTTTTTTTTGTGAGACCTGATAGTGACATTTCTTTACCCTCTCTAAGCAGTTTTGTGATCTGGGCATGCCCCTTTATCTTTGCCTACCTGTTTCTACCAGTCAGAGAATACTTCTAAATGTAAACCGCAACTATATAATTAATTGTATTGATTTACATTGCTTATATTGATTATAACTGATTATATTGATTGCTTCAAAAATGCCTGGTGACAGGATGAGGGGGAATGGGCTGAAGTTGCATCAGGGGGGGTTTAGGTTGGATATTAGGAAAAACTTATTTACTGAAACAGTTGCTAGGCATTGGAATGGGCTGCCCAGGGAAGTGGTTGAGTCACCCTCCCTGGAGGTATTTTAAAGATGTTTAGATGTAGAGCTTAGTGATATGGTTTAGTGGAGGACTTGTTAGTGTTAAGTCAGAAGTTGGACTAGGTGATCTTGGAGGTCTCTTCCAACCTAGATGATTCTGTGATTCTGTTATTCAAAAGCAGACTATTACCATATAATCTTGCTGAAAGAATAGCAATTTTAATTACAAATACCTTCTCAAACAGTTTTTCCAGCAGTTGAAATGGCTGTGCCAACAGAAAACACTGGAACATATAAAACTCAGGTGTAGTTTTCACTTCCTACGAGAAACCTACTTGATGTCTGGGAAACATGGTGGAAATGAAATTGCTTTATTTCTCCTTCTTATGTGAAACCATATGAAAATATATTTTAGCTGGCTTTTTTCCAAACCTTTTTAAAGCTTACCTGCTTTGAAAAATTCTTTGAAGTTTACTGATGAAAAGCCACTAGGTAGTAGTGAGTATTATTATAAACACACCAGAAGGGATATCTGAAAAACTTTTATTATTATTTCCTGACTTATCATTATGGTGAAGAGTACCACAGATTTCTATTTTCATTTATTTTCTATCGCTTGAAAATGTCAAAACACAGTTAATAGTGACAATGTTCAGTTTAGTACTTTTCTTATCTATGTATTTATCTTGGCAAACCATAAAGAACTATGAATACATTCACTGTCACTAGCCCATTAAAACTGTCACCTTTTTGACTTAATTTATACATTAGACTCTAAACATAAATTGCCTTTAAAAGAAAATTTTTGAGTCTGACTGCCAGAGATTTCAGAAAGATCTTGTCACAACTCAACAGCCATTCAAAAAATCATTTCCAAAAATTTAATTTTGTTGCCCTTAAAGACATTTGTACTTTAAAATTTAAATCTTAATTCCATATCTCTACTATGAATGAGAAAAAATAAAGCATAGTATATGCTTTCTGTAAAATACTTCAAAAAATATATAGATACTTCCTTCATGTGCAAATTCTAAGAAAAAGTATCTAACTGAAATTTACTTGGGTATTTTGGTATTATCTACTGAAAATGAGATTGTGGATAGTAAATGCTATTATTTTTCTTATCTAAGATCTTACTATCAATAGATAATAAAACACACCTATATTATACATATATATATAATATACATACATTAACACACATATATATGTGTACATATGTGTATATATGCATATATATTAAATGTATATTTAGATACAGCTCTTCTACAAAATTAGTGTCTGTCTTGGCAGGTATTAGAATAATATACAAGAATATTCTCTGACAGTTTTGAAGAATCCATAACATGCCATCATAATGCCGATAAAACATTTTTCAGCTTCACGTGGTTTATTACAAAACAATTTGTTCTCTCTGGAATGAATTAATTCATTGGGCGAGGAGATGAGTTTTCAGATTTTTTTCATTGAGAAACTATATGTCCCCAAAGTCCAAATTTTATTGACAAATATGTTCCCACTTCTACTGCTATTACTTTCTCACCCTTCTCTGAGTAACTTTTCATTCAAAATACTTGTAGACATACCCAGGACTCAGTTATACCTCAGCCATTTTTAAAACAAATTCAAGAGTTATCAGACTGTCAGTGAAGAAACATTCTTAGTTTGGCCATTAATGCCTGAGAGTTTTTTTTTTGTTTGTTTTTTTGTTTCCACACAGGAGATTTCTCTGCTCACAACGCTCACAAATTTTATTGAAATTCTACAGACACTAAAGTTTCTTTGATATTAATAAAAATTGTATAGTCTATGTATTTCTGCCTTTTCTGTAGCTAATGAGTTTTTAGTCTTCACTAAATTAATTGATATAATGATCTCTACCTTTATTCTGTAAATAAATACTGAAATGAAATAAACCAGCATTTTAGGAGATGTTAGCATTATGACGCTTGGTAATTTTAAAGGGACCTAAAACTTCCCCTCCAGTTTAAAGCATCAGAAGTGGTAAGAGAAATTAAATATTGACCAAGGATAAGACAGAAAGGCATATATTCAGCCATAAAATGTTTATTATTGAAGTAAATGCTTTCCTCATGGCCACTACATAAAGAGTGTGAGACAGTGTAAACAAATGGGATAGGATTTTTCAAATTCCAAGATGAGCCAGATGTCTTAAGAGCTGGACAGCATTTGCTCATGTAAATTTAATATAAAGACTGGATAGTAGGGCATGAGACTCTTTTAGACTAACAAAATTATTTATTTTGGAATGGATCCTTCATCTGCCTAGACATGGCTTCCAAGAGTTTTTATTCCAAAAGGATTTATCTTTTTACAAATGTCTAGCTTTCTTGGCATGTAGTGAATCAATCAAATATCTTGCAGAATTTAAAATTTAAATTTCTTAAGACTGAGGTTTGTAACTGAAAGCTTTTGCAGTCTTTCATCACTGGAAGGTGAAAGTCTGGGAGAATATATCTGACTAATCCTGACTGGTGGATTATGCGAAACTGTGAAGTCAATGGAACTTCCATCTACTTACACCATCACACAAATTAATATTTTTGAATCATGGTCTCAGTGTATGATGTGTATATATACACAGTTAGTCTGCCTAAATGGCACAATTTCAGTTGGTAATTCAATTTCAGTGTCCCCATTCAGTTTCAGATATTAAGCAGGAACTTAAAATATCTAGAAAGAAGTCTAACAGTTTTATTGGAAATTTTCAATACACCCACATCTACCTATCTATCATACATATCTATCATAGGTGGATGTCCTGGGGTCACCTCTTTCCTGTGATTTTGTACAGGGAGCTGTGAGTACTACCTCAGGTTACACTTTTAACATTTGGGAAAAATGAAGCTAGGTGTAAGTGTCCTCATTTTTAAAGACTGTCAATAATTCTATGCCTCTGAACAATGTTTTAATGTAATCTCATTTGGAAATCCCAAAATCATTCAGTGTTTTATGGATGAGCTTTTAACTGAGCTTTAGAAAGCTGTGTTCTGCTACAGATTCATTATGTTCTGCTGCAGATTCACAGAATCACAGAATAACAGAATAGTCTAGGTTGGAAGAGACCTCCAAGATCACCGAGTCCAACCTCTAACCTAACGCTAACAAATCTTCCACTAAACCCTCTACATCTAATCTCTACATCTCTATTCGTTGAGTGACAATTCAAATTGCAATTACTTTGTATTATTGAGAGGAATAAGACCCCTACATTATCCTTGGTTGCAGTGTATCTTTTTAGAATATATAAGTGGAATTGTGTTTGTTCAAAATTTATGACAGTGGATTTCGACATTCATCACAAACTTAAAGCATTACTGTGGCATTACCAATTAACTGTGTGTTCAAGTTTACTCTTTGGTGTCACAAGCTGTCTCATCTGTTATCTCTGTTCTTTCCCTCTTACCACCTTTGAGACCTTCCTGGAGATATCCTTCCCCAATGTAGTTTTATTTTGTCAGTTTTCTTGGAGATAAATCCCACAGTCTGCCCAAATATCCAAACCCAGGATACTAAACTGCACGTTTCTACAAATAAAAATAATTTTCATTTTCCAGTCTGACTAGAGCTCACTTAAATAGTTTTTCACTTTGGGGGAACCTGTCAGGAGATCTAGGGAACAACCAGCTCTAACAAGAGACTTGGGCAATGACATGTTGAAAACAAAAAATTTTGTAAGGGGCACATCTGACTGTTGGCAAAATGCTACATATGTTGTACAGTGCTCTCAAATGTTAAGTCATCTCCATGATTTCCTTATCTTGGATTAATATTTTACTCAGCCTTAGGTCAGGACTGGCATTTGATTTCAAAAAAAGTTGCAAAACTATTGTCTTTTTATTTCCTTCATCAGACGAATGAGAAGTACAGTCACTAACCAGATCACAGAAACGCATCCCATTTAGAATATCAGTACAGTAATCTCTGAAGACAGCAGCATTTCATGTACTTTGTCACATAAATTCTAAGTCTTTGCAGATTTCTTACACTTTTAGTTGTTCTAATTAATAATCCTTTTTAAAAAAATAAAAAATAAAAAAATCCATTCACTATAAGTAGGCTCAATGCTATTGTGCTATTTATCTAAAAGCCTCTGGCAGTTAAAGTCTGAATTAATCTTCCAGTCCAAATTAAATCATGTCAACTCAAATCAGTTTCCTTGTATAATCTGATTTCTGAGGGAAAGTCAACTTCTCTCCCTTTATGTGACCTGTGATAACAATGTGAAGAAGGAAACCTGGCATCTCTGAGACAGATCCTCAGATGGTGGCAATCAGCACAGATTTCTTCCTTTTCTGAAAACATTATCAATTTAAATCACCCGTAAACATGGCCGAACTCTTTAATCCATTTCATAGATCACAAATTTGGAAAGTAACAAGTTAAAAAACAAAAACAAAAACAAAAAACCTTACCTTTCTATTTTATTGCATTTTCTTGTGGTAAAGTTTGTGTGCGTCTACTCAAAGACCTTAGCTGCCCTGCATGATATTAAGAATGGCAACATAAATCCTTGTATTTTTTCTCCATATGTGTATTCTTACATTTAGCTTCTATGCTGTTTTATAGCATTTATTTCACAAATTTTAAGCATATGAAAACCTATGCAAATCTCCATTTAAAATTCAAAACTCAGTAAGAGGCCTGTGGAAATTACAGTTGGTTTTTTTTTTTTTTTTTTTTTTTTTTTCCTGCAAATGGGTATTAACTTTACAGTATGATTAAATTATATCCATCTTCTCCCCTTCTTTCTCTCATGTTTTTGAATTAGACTTTGGTTTAAATTCCCATTTCTAGAGTAATGCTTTTTAGCAGTGACAATTGGCAATGACATTTTTATATGTAAGCAGATTAATGTATTTTTCTTAAGCAAGCTGCCAAGTATGGTACTTCCAATGACAATTTAATTTCTGATTCTAGTTTGGTTTCTGTGGTGTAAAAGTCTGTTCTTACCATTAATGATTCTGTTATTCTGAACATGGAGTTGCTGATCCAATCTACGCTGACTCAAGATCAGTGATAATGGAATATCATTGGAGAAAATTGCAGCCACAAAAAAAAAAAAGGAGTGTGTGACAAAAAAAACAGTCTAATAAAAATGTCCAAACACAAGACTGGAGGGTAGGAGAATCACAGATAAGGGATTGGCTTGGGCAGCAATTCATTCATGTACTGTTTTCTTTTCTTTTCTTTTCTTTTCTTTTCTTTTCTTTTCTTTTCTTTTCTTTTCTTTTCTTTTCTTTTCTTTTCTTTTCTTTTCTTTTCTTTTCTTTTCTTTTCTTTTCTTTTCTTTTCTTTTCTTTTCTTTTCTTTTCTTTTCTTTTCTTTTCTTTTCTTTTCTTTTCTTTTCTT